>NC_033625.1:1875345-1906900 GCF_001540865.1 Ananas comosus | reverse complement strand
GATTCCGTCTGTCATTGTCGGAATTCCTATACGCTTTTATATATATATATGTATATGTATATATATATATGTATATGTATATATATATATGTATATGTATATATATATATGTATATGTATATATATATATGTATATATATATATGTATATATATAGAGAGAGAGAGAGAGAGAGAGAGAGAGTCGAGCTATATCGAGTCGAACCTGTACGAGGTGACCTTAGCTCGTCTTCAGTTTATTAAGATTTTAAAGTGGAAATTTTAATTTACATTTAGCCCGTTTATTAAACGCGATCAATCTTAAGCTCATTTCAAATTAAACACGAGATGACTCGCGACCAATAAGCTGTATTTGCGGCCCCACTTCAAACTGAGCTTATATACATGTAACAGGATGAGAGAAGAGAATGTACAGTAACTACAAATGGAGAATAGAAATGTAACAAAGCAACCCACAGATTCATTGTTTTTTTTTGTTTTTTTTTTTTTTTTTAAGAGAGATAGATAATACTTTATCCGCTTCGTTTATTTGATTTAGAAATAAATTTAGCTGAAAATGTGAATCAATTAGGATTCGAATTTGGATCTCGGATACCATCCATCATGTTCTTTGCCACTTGCTCTAGGGACGGTAGATTTTATTTTTTGTTCAACTTTTCACAATTGGACGAGACAGATGTAGCACAGCAGTTCTTCACTGCACGATTTCTCTGAGTTAAAAATAATAATAATTGAGTGCAAGCAGTGAGGGCTGGGGAGAGCGCAGATTTTCTGCAGCTTAGGTTCGGAAATTAATTAAATATTCAGTTTCACAATTACGCTTTTAGCCGTTGATTGCTTTTTTTTTTTTTTTTTGTTCCCTTTATTTTATTTAAAAATAAAATTAGTGGGAAATATGAGGATTCGAACTTGGGTCTTGAATACCAACTAATAAGCCATTTATTACTTGCGCTAGGAATGGTTGGTTTTTAGCTGTTGATTGCTAAAATTTATTTGGCTACAATACATGGTAAGAGAATTTTGTGTCTAGAAAATTTCTGCATTTTAAATTATATTAATATAAAATAGTATTCAACAGTTCGGATTCGGGCGGATTTTTAAAAATCTGAATCCGAACCCGACAAAAAATTCGAAACTCAAACCCGAAAATTCGAACCTGAAATAATTATTTCTCTTTTCAATATTTCAAAATATATTACATGAAATCTAAATTTTAAAATACAAATACAAATATAACATCAAATTTTTATATACATATTATATATAATGTAAAATAAATTCGGGTCCGGATCGGGTTCGGATCTTATTCAGATTCGGATCGGGTACATTTAAAATTTATATTCGTCGAATTTTTATTTTTGATATTCATATTCAAAATCATATTTATTTAGAATAGGATAAATTCACTCCGTTTCTATTCGGATTCCCAATGAAATTTTGATTATCTCCCTACACAAGGGGACAAATTAAGCAGCAAAGATGTACGTACACACGGGGGAGTACGGTTGTTGAGGGGAACAATACAAATGCATAAAAGCCTGTTCAATATTACTAGGTGTGTCCTATATTTATGTGGTCTTGTACATTAAATTAAGTGCAATGTTACCTGCATTCTTAAATTAAGTGCCAGATACATACCTCATCTATTAAGTTTTTTATTTTTTTTAAAAAAAAACTCTCTAGTCGTTATTTTTTTTACTAAAATTTATTTATATTTTTATAAATTTTAAATTTTAAAAAAGTATAAAATTTATATCTATATAAACATGTAGAGATAACATTTTTCACTAATATTCTATATTTTTCACTAATAAAGTCTTTGGAAAAGTTTTGAACGGACGCGAACTTTTGAAACTTTATTAGCGTACACTATGTTACATGAGAAATTAAGAAAAACACGTAACGGGTTCTTTTATTATTCCTCATTCCAGTCAGATTGAAAAACGAAGGCTATATAATATATATATAATATATATATATATATAATAACTACAGTCTATAACTTTTATTTTAAAATAACGTTGCTATTTGAGGGCTTATGATAATACTAATGGACTATAGTACTGTATATGGTTAATAAATCTTGCTCAAAAAAAAAGAAATAAAGGCTGGTCTCTTTTAGTTCCCCCCACGTAGAACTTTGTTATTTCGCTCCTGAATTAGTAAAATAGCTTTAACAGTGTCGAGTTTGGAGCTCCTCACACACACACCACAATCTTTCATTTAAATTTTTACAACACACACACAACACACACATCACACTCACCATCTTCACACACACACACACACACACACACCACACTACACACACACATCTTTCATTAAATTGTTTACACACAACACACACACACACACACACACACACGACACACATCTTCATTTTAAATTGTTTGTTTAAAACTTTATTTAATTAAGTAAAATGTATTAGATCAACAGTTTATTAGCTTAAATCTGTAATTAATTTTAGTTTTTGATAAAAATATTGTAAATTATCAAATTTGATGAAATTATTATCTAATATATAATAATTCAATGGAAATCACGCAAAATTTTATCGTGTTATCGACTTAGCTTACTTTTAATTTGGTGCTACACAATTGTTCTTGGTTAAGGGCTATGCATAAAATCTATAAACTTTTTAATGTTCTTACAAAATTAATATATAAACAACAATTTAAAGAGGTAAATTAGTTCATACGAAGTTTTAAAATGCAGAATTGGGTGATAGCCGGTCACATTATATTAACACGTACATAATTTGCAATCAAAGTTTAAAAACTTTTTGCAACCCTCATCCAGGAAAGATACGTAATAATTTCACACTGCATAATGATATACCATTTTATCTTCTTTTTCTTGGTGAACAAATTATATCACCCAAATTTAAAGAAAATAAGAAATAATGCTTTCCAAAACTGCGACACCAACCAGAAGAAAGAGAAAGCCTCCTCAATAATGTTTAGGAATAGACAACATATGAGAAAACTAACCTTCCATCTATTCGCAATATTTGTTTAAGTCTTGTAAAATCATGTTGGAAAATTTGCAACCTTAACATAATAACACGTCACACTTCAGTCTTTTCATAGCCAACAAAAAGTTGTTGATTATACAACATTGCAAAAAAACAAAAACAAAAAAAAAAGTGGCAATTGAAGTTGATAATAAGGAGACATTGGAAAGAGCAGTGATAACCACACAGTCGATTTAGTGAGCTGAATAGACTTAAGGGAATTTGCAGAGACTCTAGGATTGGAGGACCCCACATGGTATCCAACAGCCCTCCAAGACAAGCGGCCCTGGCGATTCGTTAAATTTCTACTATAATCTAGCAGTTAGTCAATTTTGGCATTTATCTTTTGCTATTGTAACATTTGTCACCTTAGAACGACCGTCCCTAGAACAAGTGGTAAAGGGCTCGGTGGTTGGTATCTGAGACCTAAGTTCGAATCCTAATTGATTCACATTTCCAGCTAAGTTTATTTTTAAATGAAATAAACGGAACAGATAGCGTGCTATCTATCTCTCAAAAAAAAAAAAAAAAAAAAAAAACATTTGTCACCTTAGTAGTTTGGAGTTCCTATCAGGTTCTTGATACATGGCAAGAACATTTGTCCACTCCAAATAAATTCAAAGAAAATGACAAGAGAAAAATCCAACTTATAAATCAAAATTTCACATCAACTTAGGTCTGCAACTCAATCAATCACTATCTGCTATTAATTCCAGACAAAGCTTATTGGAGCACGATCTCATTCTATATTCTCAGCTTAAATGGTTCCAACAACAAACCTCCAAATAATTCTAATACTATTCTGTAAGCCTGAAGAAACATTGTACTCTATGCTTTTTATGGTCACAATCTGTCAGACATCTACAAGCTGTTTTTTTTGAGAAAAGACATCTACTAGCTTTTAATAACACCATATCTGAATAAAATATGAAATTCTTTAGAGTTAAGTGCATACAACTTTTCGTTAGAATATCAAATAACANTAGATATATTTTCATAAAATTTAATTTTTTATATTTATATTTATAGAAATTCGATGATAAACAGTACTTTAACGATAACAAATCAGAAGGACAAATATGAATATCACCGAATTTCTGTAGATATAAATATAAAAAGTTGAACTTTATAAAAATATATTTGCTATTTGATATGTTTATAGAGAGCTATATGAAATTAACCCAATTCTTTAAATTGGATAGCTTGGCGGGATCTGAAAAAAAATATATTTTTTGGCCGACCGTAGGACCAAAACAGAGCGTTCAACCAACAGAACTAAAGCCCAAGCCAGGCCCAGATTAGATTTGGGCCTTTGATTTTGAGGTCTGAACGGAACCAATGAATTAGATTGGGCCTGATCCAACCGACAAAAAAGTGGGCCCAGTGGGCTGCGCGGATCGGCCCTATACAAACCCGTGTTGACAATTAAGAGTTCCGCATGCTACGTTCAGTAGGTAGAAATTGTACACACACGCGCGCACACACACACACACACATATATATATATATATATACACAAGGACATTTTGCAAGTGAAACGGAGACTGGATATAGCTTACTAACTGTGAGCTGATATTTTCTTCTGTTTTTTTTATCTTTGAAGTAGATGGAAACCTGGAATATAATTGTTTCTGCATAGGAATATTAATGAACTATACTCTCTTCTCAAAAAAAAGAAAGCAGAAAACATAAGCTACTTTTTCTTTGTGGAATAACAACTAAAATCACTATCCACGACATTCTGTTGAAAACTACCTTATATAGAAGAGACAGACAAGCAGACAACTTACACCATTGCAGGGACAGCATCATTCACAGCTCTTCTCCGATCCTACAACCTGAAACATCAGCTTTATCAATCAGCTAAAATACTTGTTTCTTTGTGGGATTACAGCTACAGTACTATCCACGACACGCTGTCGAAAACTACCTCATAGAAAAGAGACAGACAAGCAGAATGCTTACAGCATTGGAGGGACAACATCATGCACAGCTCTTCTCCTCCTACAACCTGAAACGTCAGCTTTATCAATCAGCCAAAATTTCTGTTAGTATATAGTTAAATAGAGATACCGTTAATTTCGACCTTGAGTCCTGATGCGTCCTAAAAATTTCTATTCTAACTACTTGGTCTTCAGAGCTGTCACTGCAAAATTACGCTGCATCTAAAAGAAAGATGCAGAAAGGCCTTCTAACAATCTTCCGTGGCGAAACTTTTGTAATTGAAAGTCTCAGACAGATTTGCAATCAAATGAAACTCCATGGACAAAAATTTGTAATCAACCGTTAATAAACATGTGACAATCTTATTGAAAAAGTTTTTTCTCAAAATGATTCTTTCGCTCCATTCTCTCGGCCAATCTATTTGGATGGTAGTATGGAAGAGAAGAGAACAAAACAAAAGTTGGGAGAATAAGTAGTGTTTTCTCATTTGGATTTAATTTTGGGGAGAGAAAGAAGGAAAAAAGCAAGAGGACGGGAGCCCCACGAAAGCTCGAATTGAAAGGAAAATACAACCTGAAATGCTCATTTTCGCTTCTTTTCGCTTCTACGCATCCAAATAATAGAAGAGAAACTCATTTTCCCTTCTTTTATCCTCTTTCATTTCCCTTCTTTTCTCATCTTCTTTCCTATTCTCTCCATCAAAATAACTAAATATATTGCATATGAGCTTAGAAGTAACGAGAGCATTACGTGAACATATGCGGGCGGCTACGTGACATCTGAGGGCGCTTCATTGGCGAGAGTATGAGATTCCGCAAAGCTGCTGAAGGATTGCTCACACCAGCTCCGAAGCTAGGGCGAGCTGGCCTTCTGATTCCAGCATCAGCAGGAACCTTTGCAATCTGAGCTGGCGAGCCTCCGGAAACTTCGAAAGCACCTGAATTGGAGCTCTTTTGCCTAGCTGTTGAGGGCCAAACCTCCTCTCTCCGCCCTGGAGTTTCAGGAGTAAGAACAACCGTCGGATCTGCAACAAGTGAATGAGCTGGTATTTGTGGAAAGTTTAATAAATAGGTTATTATCTCTCTCAGTTATATTTAGAAGAGCCTAGCACCACAGTCCTCAACCTTTTACCACAGTTTCAATTAGGTACCAATCCTTCAAATTGTTACAATTGTCCCAGAACTATTAATTTTGTTGCATTCTAACCATTTAAGTTTAGTTTCTCTATATGATCGTGAAGAAATATCCAATTAATTGTTATCTAACTGCCAAGTTAGAAACTTTGGTCTTATCATCTGGCGAATGCTTGAGCACATCCATCAAATTTAATTCAGAAATTTACAGAAAAGGGTAAGGTTGCGACAAAAGACAAAGGTTAGGGACCCAATTCCAAGGTTGGGAGCCATACTGAAACCTCCTCTCAATTCGAAGATGACAGTTTAATATTCCAAGAACAGATCAACAAGTACGATAATCAGCCTGAAGTCTTTTTTATATTTTTTTTATTTTTTAGAGAGTGTGATATGAGATGGTTAAAGATTACCCTGTCTGAGTGGGTCTCTGCCATCCATCATGTTACCCATGCTTGAGAACAAATCTGGCTCATTTCTTGGGAAGAAGTTATTTACAGGTTGGATTGCCGAACGTTTTGTAGACTCATATTCACTTCTTAACTGATCATACATCTCATCAAGTTTCCTCTTCTGCCTATCAAAAATTGAAGAAAGAAACTATTAAGGCTAGACTCAATCTATAAACTAGGAGACAGATAGCTTCAAACTTGAGAGTTAGATAAGCAAAATGGATCAACCTAGATTTTTCGGCATATTTTTCTTGTAGTTCTTGCTTATCTTTTGAAAGGCTTTCTATTTCCTGTTCCATCATCTGACACCTCTTGGCCATTTTCTGGTATGCTGTGTGTACTTCTTCTAGCTTCTCTGTGAACTTAGCCTGCATAACCTCACATTTCTGCCTGCATTGCCCCACAATCTTGTTCATCTTGTATTGCATCTCTAGTTCTTTTTGGCCAATGTAAAACATCACGCTTCTGTATGCACTCTTCATAACTGGTATTGAAAAGTTAAAGAGATAAACGAAGAAGATGATTGGATAAAGTTATAAACAAGTGGCATCTGGATCCACTTACTTTAGAATGGGAGAACAAAAGAATCGTCAAGTACAAAGTTACCAACTTCCAAAAGCACATCTTTCATCTTGAGCTCTTACTTGTATCTTAAAAAAATAAAATGAGATAGAGAAAATGCTTTGTATCAAGGATACGTACTTGTGGAGATAGTCCAGTCATTGCCATCTGAAACAGAAACTGCACTCAGAAAAAAGTGATGTTGAAAAAGCCAACTAAATAGCTAGATGCCTGAAATTTCTCTTACATTTATCCATTCATCACCAGGATTTACATCCACGGCTCTCATAAGGCTGACGGGCAACAAGTAATAATATTTAGCAAGATTTAACAATAGATAGCAATACAAGAAAATAGAAAGTATAGTCACTTCATAAATGATTTACATGATCACAACTGTATGCAAATAGTGTATAAAACTGAAAACACAATAGTGTACTGTTGCACTGAATCTTCAGAGATACATCCAGTCTCTCACGAAATAATGGCTAGAAAAGCATTTAAGGCAACAATTCAACCCACCATGACGGCTTTGAGAACCAAGGGTTGCTCACCTTTTAGAGAGCACTTGATCACAAATCGGACATACCGCATCATTGTTGAGTATCTTGTTAGCATCTTCACTACCTATTTTATGAGTTAAGAATATTCACCCACTATCTTCTATTGCATGCCTGATCTTCAAAAGTGTAGCATACCTAGATCATTTTGCAATTTTTTACAGTTTTATCATTTAGTTCAGAAACTGTACAAACTTGGATACATAAGAGATGGCCACAGGTGGTTGATATGGTTTGCCCTTCCAACTCCCTCCAGCATGCATTGCACCTCATTTCACCTTTAACCTTTTACTTCCATGGTCGCTGAAAGCTGCTCAATACGTTAGTCATGCAGGGGGAAATCGCAGGCAAACCTACTGCTGAAAAGAGGAATTGTTTATTATTTAAGATGGACATTTGAAAGCTAAGATGATTTTCAAGATGAACACTTGAAGCATACTACCAAAAAGAATCTGGCAGGGTTAGGTGAAGTTCTGCTAACAGATGTCTCATATACAGTATACATGGAAAGCCAATGGTAGATACCATCTTATATAATCGCCTCACCTAGAGTTTTCTTCTTCAGAATATTTATTCGGGATGAACTTTTAGAATCGAAGTTACCAAATTATTCATTATTTTGCACACATGGAACCACTAACTACAGGAATCTATAATGATCTTAACTAGAATACAAATTGATGGAGTCCATATGTTCTCAGCTAAATAGGATCAAAAGCTAGCGGATTCAAAAGTGCTAAAACAAAGTTAAGAACCTCAGAATTCAGAAAATATTACGAGAATCGAAACAAAAACATCAATAAACCACCAAATTGATAAAACATCACTGAATTAAGCATAGGATTGTAAATCTCGGAATGAAGAACCTCTTCTGAGTTTAAATTTCCCAAAAATCATTAAAAAAAAAAGCACTTAATTCGTACGGATCTAACATGAAAACCAAAATATAGATAGGATTTGACACCTTATATGGATCGAAAGAGAAATCGAACCACCGCAGAAAAGAGATGATCAGATCGGAGCCGTACCATGGGGGAAACGCTGAGGAGATTGGGGGTTTCGGATCTGGGACCGACGCTGCGGAGGAATCTAATCGAATCGGATAGGAACGGACGCGAATCGACGAGATCGAGTGGAAAAACCCTAGCGAAGTGGTATCGCCCTTCTCTGAGGATCTCGCGGGTGGGAATTGGGAGGAGCACGGAGCGGGGGAGGACGACGAGAGGGTGGCGGCGGAGGGCCTTTTATCGCGGGTTCGAAATTTATTTAAATTTAAAAAAAAGAGCGAACCAACGAAACTGGTCCGGTGGGCCCCGCTTTTGGGTCCGTGTATCGTTCACGCCTGAGTGCATGTTTGGACCGATAGGAATATAAATGAAAAATAAAATTAGATTATTTTAACATGAAAAACAAAATAATGAATTATTTAAAAATATTTAATTTATTATTGAAATGAAAATTTAGAATTTTTAGAAAGAGTTTTGATTAAAAAAGAAAAAAAGTGATGAAAAGAGAGGAGGTAAGTGGTAGTGAAAGAGAATTTTGAATAGTTTACTTTGAAATTTGCTAATTTGAAATTTAAAGCTGGATTGGGCTATAAATAAATCTGGTCTTTCCCATTTCCGAGTGTAATGTGAACCAAAATACGATTCTTATAAAACAAATGATAACTATCAAAATTAATAAATTTTATTCTGATTTCATAGTTTAAAATAGATAAATCAAACATGCCCCAAGTTATGTCGAGGTTCCACATTAGGTGCATGACACAAGAGACTTTCAAACGTTTGTTCGTAATTGATTTTTAAGTTGGTAATAACTTTTAATTAAACTAAATTTTGATAAAAAAACATTTTCAGTGTTGTTCGTTTAACAAAATATCAATGACTTCAGAACTTTAGATATTATTTTTTTTATTAATTTGCCAAAATTTTCCCCACTAACTTGTAAGAAACTTAAAAAAGTTACATAGTTCATTTTTTTTACTTGTTTTTAATCTTTATTTTTTTGTAATTGATTTTGCTACCATCAAGTCAAAGCCAATTACAACATTTTTAAGAAATGGAGTTACAAATTAATTTAATTTATGATAAGTTAAATAATGAAAATAATTGTTTACGACTCCACTTTTGGTGAAACATATGTACCCTTTGTCACACTGTACAGTGTTACTAGACTAGAAGACGATATTTTAAAATTTGTTCAACAAACAAACTTTCTCTTGCTAAGCTCTCCATCTGCATTCGATAAAAATCTTACTTTTCAATTTAATTTTTGATCTTTTAAATTAGACAATTGAGACATCACAAATTTTAAAACAGTGGATTTAATTTTTTTGCTAAGGGGAGAATCTTATGGGCTAAATGTGATGCATCCACATGACCAGCAATTTCTAAATAAAGGATAGGTATAATTTAACCAATACGTATAATTTAACCATCCAATTAGCCTAACTCAATACGTATAATTTAACCATCCAATTTCTAAATAAAGAATAGGATGCAACTCAATAAATAGTGTAAATAAAATTATGCGGTAATTTAATAGGCCCGTAGAAATATAATGCAACACTATTTGAACTTTGGTCCTGCTGTGTCTGTCACTTAAAGTTTGAAAATTTGAAATTCATCTTGTAAACTATCAAACAGCTATATTAACTAATTTTTATAAGATTTTTTTTTATCATGTTTTATGAAGAAATTCAAATATTTATTGCCAAGTTATAATGAGAAAAATAGCTTATTATTACATGAACATCTACCAGATTAAAAATCGCCGTTTGAACTTTTAACAAATTATATATTATTACCACTTGAACTTCAAAATTCCAAACTACTAAAAAATAATTTGGAAAAAAAACCTTTTTTCAATTTAGGTGACAATTGACCAAAAAATTAAAACTTGACTGAAAGTTCAAGTTGGGTAAGTAATAACATTTAATTATGTATTTAGAATATATGTTTAGATATTTTTATACTTTAGTAGATGATAAGTTATGAGTGGGTCAAAGTTAAAGATGATTTTGTTGATTTGGGTTGGGTTTTGATTGGTTTCAATAATGAACCTGCATGATATATTTATTTATTTATTAATGGCAAAAAGTAGATAAGACCCAGCGAAGGGCGTATACTCTGGGCGGTCCGCACAGTTCAAATTATACGGGATTAAGGCGCCTATTGGGGTTATTACCGCATAATTGCAGAATTAAGCGGTGGTGCGTAGCACAAGTAACGAAGAACCCTCGACCGCGACTCGAGCCCACACGCCCCGAGTCGACGCTTCTCGTACTCAGCTCAAAATCTCGCCCTCTCTCTCTCCCCCTCCCTCTACCTCCTCTTCGCCTCCCCCCACCAAACCCTAAACCCCTCGACTCTCTCTCTCTCTCTCTCTCTCTCTCTCTCTCTCTCTCTCTCTCTCTCGCGTTCTTCGAATTTCGCGGGTGTTGCTCGGCCTCTTCTAGCCGCCGCCGCTGCCCACAGGTTTGAATCTCTCCTCATGTCATTCGAATCGATCTATAGTCTCCAATTTGTATGTGACTATTTTATGTTTTTTTATGAAAGATTTGAGATTTAAATTCCGAGTATGCGTCGTTGGTAGTGGAAAGGTTGTTGTTTTAGGGAACTGTAGTGTATAGTAGGGAAATAGATTCGGATTTGTGCTTTGCGTCACTTGTTTCTTTGAATCCGAAGTCAATGTATTTAGAAGTGGAAGCGTCTTGTTTCGATGGGTTTGATGTAGTATAACCTTGATTTTATTGACTCCTGCATGTTTTTAATTCACTTACTGCGTTTCTTTAGTTTCTTTGTTTTGCTAAGTATCCAATGGGTTTACAGTTATAATCCTGTAAAGATTGTTTGATTCAAATTACGTGAATAATGCCATCATTGTTCTTTTATCTCTATTTTCTGGTTGTAATGTTGCCACTTGGTTTAACTTGATAGAAGCCGAGTATTTGAAGTCATTTTTAGTTCAAATTTGATCGTGTTGTTTATTCTACTGCAAAGTTGCTCTTTTCCCATACTGTTTTATTTGTTGATGTATTTGTAATCGTTGAATGCTGGATAAGAAATTGGACATTCTTTCGTATAAGCAGGATTTAGTCTTGTTATGAGCGACCCTTTTGGCAATTGAGTTGTATGCGATCTGAGAGATATAACTCTTAAAAGGTATCTATTTTGTATTTCTGGGTATAATGAGAAATACTATTTTGGTGGTCAAGAATTCCTTTTAATTGGATTTACTGGGTTCTTTATTAGGTTTATTTTTCTTATTCTATTCCTTGATTAACTACAACAGGCTTAGGTGTGGCCACAATTCTCGTATGACAATCAAGATCCTGTAGGAAGCAACTATTAGGGATGACTAGTATGGGTGAAAATACAAATTCAAATGCGGAGCGGGCTGAAGAACTCAAACTTTTGGCTAATGAGGCATTCAAAGGTGAACACTTTTAGGGTGACTTTGCTGTTGGAGTTATTTTTTAAAAAAATTGTTATTGGCTTAGTGTTATGAGCCTTTGGCCTGGCTTTTGTATAAGTGCTATCTGTGTATATTGTATACCCATTTGAAGAAGCCTAAAGATTTTTCTTCAAGTTCTTTTGATAGCTTCTTTTTTCAACTAAGAGTGGAAGTTTTAAATGCGAGCTTCTGCTTTTTGGGCCCAAATCTTAGTTCCACTTTTTGCCCTAGTTAAAACACTAAAAATTTGTCTCCTGATAGATGAGATTGAAATGGTAAGCTAAGAAGTCCCAGATCTGATTAAATGACGAAATTAAACTTACAGTTCAGTTTGTAGTAAAACCTGAACTAAACCGGATTGAGTTATTCAGCTTCTACAAAATTCCAATAGTCTAGGTCATGCGAACAATATGCATTCGAAATGGCCTTTTGCTGTGAAAGCTCCAGCATAGGTAATGCGCCTTGTCATTTTCTCTTGTTTTCTTAGAGATGACACCTAGTAATCTCTGTTGTGTATTTAGAAATATTCTTCTGCTAACATGTTGTATTCTTTCTATTTCCATCAGCAAACAAATTTTCCCAAGCCATTGAGCTATATAGTCAAGCTATTGAGCTAAATGACAAAAATGCTGTATATTGGGCAAATCGTGCATTTGCACATATCAAACGTGAGGAATATGGAAGCGCTGTGCAGGATGCTACAAAAGCTATTGAAATTGATCCTCAATATTCTAAGGTGAGAAGCTTCTGGTTTTCTAATTTTCCTTTATTACATTACTCATTGGCAACTTAGAAATTGGAATGTTATTTTTGCAGGGTTATTATAGGCGTGGTGCAGCATATCTTGCCATGGGAAAGTTCAAGGAGGCTTTGAAGGATTTCCAACAGGTTTATGCAGTTACTTTTATCTTTCTTTCTCAACTTATGCTAGTTTTCTTGAATAAGAAACTAGTTGGATGATTATATCTCATATTTGAACTTCTTTGAAGATTTTCTTTGATCTCACTTCCATCTTGCAGCTTTCATGTATGTTAGCCATTCAAATTATGTGGAAATGTAAGAACCTGATTTTGTTATTCCATCGATTGGTTGAGTATCACATATTATTTAAGCTACAAACGGAGTCTTTCCCAGGCTTGTTCTATGACTTGTTTGGAATACCTATCGCATAGTAACACGCCTTTTATTTTATTGATGAATACCAGATGTGAATCCCAGATCATGCTACAATGTTTTACAAGTTTAATGATGTATTGTTAATATTGCTGTTTTTCTTTTTTTTTTTTGAAATTGTAAATGTTAGGTGAAAAGAATACGTCCAAATGATCCGGATGCTACAAGAAAGTTGAAAGAGTGTGAGAAAGCTGTCCAAAAAATTCGTTTTGAAGAAGCGATTGCTGTACATGATTCTGAAAGGCGCTCTGTTGCAGATAGTATAGATTTTCATTGCATAGGTATATTCTCTTCTCGCCCTGTATTTTAATTTTTTTATTTTTTTTTATTCTGAGCGTCAATTGCAACTTTTGGATGCTATTATGTTATGAGTCATTTGGTTTTTCTAGCATGAACATCATGATTTTTTGTGAATTCTGCCTATTTTCTTTCTCCTTTTGGTCCTCCGTTGTCTTGTATTGTGGACACATTGACATACTAGTAAACAAACATTGCCTATATTACCAGAGGTGGAGCCTCAGTATGCTGGTGCAAGAATAGAGGGTGAGACTGTAACTTTGGATTTTGTGAAGAAAATGATGGATGATTTCAAGAACCAGAAGCACTTACACAAGAGGTACTTGCTCATTGAATTGTTGACTTGAACTTTTGAGATACCTAAATACACACTGTTGGCATAATTTATCTATCAAGTTATCACTACATGTATAACTTCAAAATGCAGACTCTCGTACATGTTGTAAAAAAACTTAGTTTTTAAGACCCTTGTACTTTTCTAGTACAGAAGCAACCTCCCAGCCTGTTTGGTGAGTACCCTATTTTAAAAAGGGTATTATTTTGAAACAGAGTGCACTTTCATGGGCTGTTCAAAATTTTCAGATTTTACGGGAGTATATATGCGAATAGATTATTTTGAATTGATACATATGTAAAAGGCCCTGAATTTCAATCCTTCTCGTTCCAATTTTTATTGCCTTGTCTGATTATCTATACTGCACGTTTGTTTTCTTAGATACGCGTTTCAGATTGTCCTACAAGCGAGGGAGATGCTACGAGCAATGCCTACCCTTGTTGATATAACGGTTCCAAATGGTCATCACTTCACAGTTTGTGGTGATGTGCATGGACAGGTGATAATATGAATACATGATTTTGTTTATTTCTCTCATTCCATCAAAATTGTAGTTATTTGTATTCACACTATTGTGATCTTCTGCCATTATCATATGCATTCAGTTGAGAGCTGTATACCTGCTTAATTCACATAGCACATAAGAGTACATTAGGAAAAAAGAGACCAGTATTGATGCATAGCTCTAGATATCTTGAACCTTATTCAGATACGTGATATTATCATCAAAAGTAGATTGTTAGTTAATTTGAAATTGATTTCTGAACTGTAGTTTTTAAAAACTTAGTTTGTATGCCATTCATGGTCATGATCATGATTTGTTAGGCTGTTTAAGAGAGCTAAGGTGGTTTACTCTTTTATATGATCTCAGTACTATGATCTATTAAACATATTCGAGCTCAATGGTCTTCCGTCGGAAGAGAACCCATACCTTTTCAATGGGGACTTTGTTGATAGAGGATCCTTTTCTGTTGAAGTCATTCTTACACTCTTCGCATTCAAGTGCATGCGTCCAACAGGTATTCGTTTTAATTACCTTCTCTCTTTCACAAGAACTAATTTTTTAGTAATAGGATAGTTAATACATTTAGAGGGAGAAGTAGTCACATCAAAGTTGAGTGAGGATTACGTTTCTTTTTTTAAATTTTTTTTCCTTTAAATGGATTGCCTTCTATTGTAATTTTCTATAATTTCTTTTACCTTTTCTTTTAATTATTTCTAGCTATGTATCTTTCAAGAGGAAATCATGAAAGTAAGAGTATGAACAAGATATATGGTTTTGAGGGAGAAGTCAAATCGAAGTTGAGTGAGATTTTTGTTGAACTCTTTGCGGAAGTATTCTGTTGCTTGCCTTTGGCTCACGTCATCAATGAAAAGATCTTCGTAGTTCATGGAGGCCTATTTAGTGTTGATGGTGTGAAGCTCTCTGAAATTCGAGCAATTGATCGCTTTTGTGAGCCACCTGAGGAAGGTATTTTCTGACACGACTTTTACTTTCTGCTTTAATTGGCTGATTGAAATTGAATTTCCTAGTTATCTTCCTGCTTCGGTGGAGTTGTAATTTGTAACATTCAATTAACTTTTAAACCCTGCTTTGTAGCAATTTCATGTTTATTTTGTTCTGGTCCTGTTTTTCTTTGAGTCCAGCGAAAAATGTTTTTCTTTGTTTGGTGGAGTTACAATATGGAATTTTCAGAGGACAACTAAGAGCGGAAAGATTATTTAGGTGTTATTTGATAGTTTCACTAAGAATATGATTGCCCATGGTTAAGGGGCAAAATATTACTAACAGTATTGGAAGTTGATCAAACATCAATGTAGATGGCATTAAGGGGCCATTTGGTTCAAGGTTTGCAATATTCTAGCAATATATTTTATATTTGGAATGACAAGCTTGTTACTAACTTATCAAGCCACTTTGGTTGGGAAGTTGTTAAGAACTATTATATTTTTATTAATGGACTACTAAGGATTCCCATTAAACATGGAAATGAGAATGCCTCCTGATCCATGATGATCATTCCTACCACTTAAGAATCTATAATAATTTCACTAGCTCACTAACACCTTTTACAACTACCCAACTTGAGTTAAGTGATAATGATTTGAATATTTTCAATAGAAAATATGGGCAATTACCGGAATATTACAAACTGTGAACTAAACGGGCCCTAAAATTAATAATCCATAACTGAGGGAAATAAGTGGAGAAAACCAACTTATAAGAATATCAATATGTTTGTATTCCTATAACTTCTAAATGGCGTTAGATTTTCTAGAAGCAGCATACTAAATTTTTGAAGTAGGATAATAGAATTTGTTGTATAGCCGCAAAAATCTTGGAGCATTTTTGGACATTTTGTCAAACTCCTAGTGGAGATATTTTAGGCTCGTTGAATATCCTGCTGGAGAGTCCATGATAACTGAATATTTTTATGTTTTGATAGTTATCTTTGTGGTAGCTGCTAGCACAAATGAAATTCAAATTATTTATGACACAGCAGGTCAATGGTAAATGAAAAGGAGCGATGTGAAATGTTGTACTACAGTTTCATCTACATTCAATGCATGAGTTTATTTTCCAAGTGCTTAAATAAAGGTCGGATTTGTACAAGTATCTTGGGGGTGGGGTTTGTACAAGTATCGAAGGATAAAAAGGAGGTTTCAAAAATATCTGATGTGGAAAACTGTCTTTAATAACCAATTTTGTAGATTTAGCTTCATGTTTGCGTTTGGTAATCAGACATTATATCATTTTTGAACGATACTTTTTGCTCATCTTTTTAGTGTGTTGGTTTGTATTAGAGAATCTGCGAAGCTTGTTGCGTTAACGTTCAAGTTGGGCTGTGAATAATATATGGAAGTAAATACATACCACCGTATACATGCGTAATTAATATACATTAATGTAATGTATTATGTATTTATGTATACTGTGTTCTTGGATATAATATTTTCCTTGTATAGATTTTTCCTCATTCTCAGCTTTTAAATTGATTTTGTTATTTGTTTTGGTCTATATGAGATTATATTTTCTGAAGAACAATAGAATAAATGAATGGTTGTCATGGACATAAGAAAATATTGAAGATTTTTCAACCTTGAGGACATTGGCAGTGTTTTATATGTTTAGATTCTTCATTTTCTGTTTATTATTCGGCATACTATCTTGTGATATTTTATTTTACTAGGTCTTATGTGCGAGATACTTTGGAGTGACCCTCAACCTCAACCTGGAAGAGGTCCAAGCAAGCGGGGTGTGGGTCTATCCTTTGGTGCAGATGTGACAAAGCGATTTTTGCAAGAAAATAATCTCGGTAGGATGGGAATTCTTTTTTCATCTTGACTCAATGGATGGTGTTATTTGATCTTGGAAGGTACTTAGAGAAATCACTTTTTGCTTGATGCCTTTGACAGAGCTTGTTGTTCGATCACACGAAGTGAAGGACGAAGGATATGAAATTGAACATGATGGGAAGCTAATAACTGTGTTCTCTGCTCCTAATTATTGCGACCAGGTAAAAGTTGCCAGGATTGTAAATTTTTAATTCCTTATAGAATTATTAGGTTATAAGCGATCATATTGCTGCTTAATGTCACTAGGACTGAATTGAGTCTCCTTAAATATTGATTGATCAATGGCATATAAGGAAATATCTTGCTATTATGCTATTTTTTTTTAATCTGGATCGATTTCAGATGTCTAATATAAGAGCAATACTATCTGTACACGAACTAGTAGGGTGTAAATCTTACATCCCACTGATCCAAAGGTCAGTATACTTTCATTGGTCTTATCGACCTTTTTTAAATACATTGAAACCCCAAAAGGGGTTTTAAACCCTTGGATGCGTATGGTTTAAAGTCTGCCTGCATTTTTCCTAATATAAAGAAAAATCCTTGAACTGTTTCAAAGCCTTTTGTTATAGTATTTTAGCTTGAGACTGATGCTTCAGTCTTGTTCCAAAGACAAGTCATTTTTTGTTTTTTTTAAAAAAAAACTAAATGCACACCTGCCCAGTTAGAGGTAGAGTCTAATATGAAGAAGTTATCTACCGTATTTACTTAGTTGTCTGTACTTAATCCCTCAAGAATATTGATACCATTAGTTTTCAGAGAGATTTCCCTTCTGAGCAACTCTTAACTTAGTATTTAAACATCTCTTCGCTTCTGTATCTTAGAATGTAATGAATTATTTCTTATCAGACCTATGACAAGAAATCAGAAACCTTTTCTGCCCTGATTTTAATTTTTGTATTTATGGTTTTAAGTTTGTGAGCGCATAAATTAACCAGCCTAGTTAATCCATTTTACCTGAAAATTTGATGCTCGGTGAAGCCAGTATCAAATAATTTTACCTGGAGATGTCAAGATATATTTTGTTAATGTGATGCAGATGGGAAACAAGGGTGCCTTCATCCGTTTTACAGCCCCAGAATTGAAACCAGATATTGTTTCCTTCTCAGCTGTGGTGGGTATTGGTTTCATTTTTAAGAGCTACTTCGTTTTACTGTGAAGCTTACACTTCTGGTTGATCTCAAATAACATAATATCGTCTAGACCCGATCTGTGTGGTTCAGATAATATTGTGTAGAGGGGTAACCCAAAAATATTACCAGGATCTTGAGCTGATTTGGCCCAAAATGATCAAATGACACATTATAGCAAATTAGATCCTTTGGCAATCAACTTTTTGTGATTTGGCCCCAAAATCTCGTGATCCTAATCTTTTCGTACGACTAGTTTACTATTATCAGCTAGAACTCTGAATAACTAAACTTTGCAAACTTCTTGAAGTTTTAATCTTTTTATTTATGCTGACATTTTTTTCCCCCTTGTCGAATATTCGCAGCCGCACCCAGATGTCAAGCCGATGGCTTATGCAAGCAACTTCCTTCGTCTTTTCTCATGATAGGCCAGCGTTCGGTCCGAGTAGGGTTCCCTTGCCATGGTGAAATTATGCAGTTGCATTAAAAGGTGTAATCTTTAGTTTTTTAGTCTTAATTTATGATCCTTTTTTTTTCCTTCTGTATTCCAATTAGATTGATTTTTGTGTCCAGAGGAATTGTTCAAGTGGTTATTATTTGTTATGATGGAAGTGTAATATTTCAATTATCTCAGTTAACTGGTTTTGGATGATCCCGGCACGGCTCGCATAAAGTTGTCGGATTACTATATTTATCTTGCCTCTTCATTTGTTTTATTTCATTAATTTGTTGTCCTGATTGTTAACTGTAGCATATGATCGGTAATTTTAACGTCTAAATGGGTAAAAAATTTGGATGTTTTACAGCAAGTTTTAGTGATTGGTGGAGATTTTGTCCCGATCTGTCTCAAAATGGAACAGTAAGTGCTCCATTGTGATCCGCTAAACAATTGAGTGCGGCCTCGGATTATTATTTTTAACTTTGATTCATCTTGATTCCTTCAAAATTTGTTACAAATCTGCTTCTGTCTAACATAAGAGTGATAATGTTGGAGCAATGAATAAAGTTTGGAAGGATCCGCGCCGTACGGCGGGGTGGGCTTTTTGGGAAAGTATTGATCTGAATTCTACCTATAAAAGTTAGACACGTTCAATTTTTCTGTTGTACGGAGGGATTCGCAACATTTAAATCTGTCTCCTGTGGATGTCAATCTGATTGAAGGCCAATAATAGAAGAACGCTTTAAAAAAAAAAAAGTTAGGTTCCCCCTGTTTTGCTTCCTATGGTTAGGAATTTCTCATCTTTTTTATGAAAGCCATTCCTTTCAGGGATTCCCTATTTAAGGCATACATTTTTGAGCTGCTTCTTTCCTTCCTTGGCATTCTTTTTTACCCCCTTTTCTTACCCCAGCGGATGCACCTCAACTTTTTCTTTCTTTCTTTCTTTCTTTCTCTTTCTTTCCCCTCTATTCTGACAAAAGTTTTCTGCACACCTGCCATATGATGCAGATGAATCATATGATGCAGATGAATCACAAATCAATCTTTTCTGCACACCCNATATATATATATATATATGGAGCAGGACTGCTAAGTGCTCTTAGGAGCTTAGAAGCCTCCGTGCTTCTGAGCCGTTTTTTATGATGAAATTTTCGAATCGACGATCGGCTTCATCAGACTTGATCTAGCATACTTGAAGTTTCTAGAAAATATTTTTTACTATTTTTCGATATCATTTACCTAGCAATAAAAAGAATTTAACATCAGCGGCTGAAAAATAAAAATTCTATAAAAAAGTGGTGATATAGCACTAAAATTTTCGATCAGAGATATTGATCATATTGTAGATAGTATAAAGAATTTTGTATCAAAATTTCATCTGATTTAAATATTTCTATACCGTTAAACTTGAAAACAGTAGACATCAACCATTAAAAATTATTAATTTTGAACTCTTTTGATCACTAGGTAAATAATATCGAAAAATTATAAAAATTAATTTTTAAAAACTTCAAATACGTTAGATCAAGTCTAATGGAGCAGATCCTCGATTTAGAAATTTCATCATCGAAAATGACCGAGGAGCATGAAGACCTCCATGCTTTGATGAGTACAACAATTCTGCTTTATATATATGATATCAAAGAAAAAAAATATATCGATGTCAGTGAAACTCGAAAGGTACATTGAAGGTTCAAAAAAAAGGAAAGAAAATTTAATAGAAGTATTAAGCTTAAATAGTAATTTTTCTGGTTAATCAGTATTTTTTTATAAATTAAAAATTAAAATAATGCATAATCGATAAGAAACGAAGCAACATCAATTAAAAAAAAAAAAAGAGCAAAATCACCCTATGAACCTTCAAAAGCAAATTAAAATGCACTTAACTAAACAATTATTTCAAATACTTTTCTTTATTTTTGTACATGTTGTTTTAGATTTAGTAAAATTCACAGCGGTGGATAGCCTATTTTTCCCAATGAAGACAATAAAAATAAAAGAATCAAGCTTTTTCAAGGCCTATAGCAATTATAAAAATTAAGTAAGAGAGAAGTACAATAAGGATTTATAATTTAAATTTTTGAAGTTGAAAATTTGGGAATACATTTTATAAATTTTAAAATTATAAAATTTTAAATTTCAATATCCAAAATTTTTAACATATATATATATATATAGAGAGAGAGAGAGAGAGAGAGAGAGAGAGGGAGAGAGTTGAGCTAGAATACTTCTAAAAGCACCAAGGGAGTGATGCTTTTGAGTTTTTAGCCATTGGATGGAGAGATATAGGGTTGAGATGATTGTGGTAAGTGATGGTAGGTGGAATAGTGTTTGATCTAAATGCTATTAGTAATTAAGGAGTAGATCCAAAGGCTAAAAACCTAGAAGCACCAAGAGGTTGGCGCTTCTAAAAATATTCTAGCTCAATTATATTAAATAAATAATAATATATAATATATATAAATAATATATATGTTAGGTCTATGCTTTCGAAAGTACGGGCGGCTCCGGTTTGTAAAGTTGTTTTTCATGATGGGACATTCGATTCGACGATAAGGTTCAATAACTTGATCTACGTATTGCACTATATAGAAAAACCCAATCTTTTAATTTTTTTGACTTCGTTAGATGTCTAGTGAACGAGTAGCCTCAAAATTAACGGACTGAATAAAAAATCATAAAAAATAGTAATAATGAGCTCAAATTCAAATCGGGAGTATTTGTGCTTATAGTGATGTTAAGTAGATTTTCTATTAAATTTTATATAACATTGGACTTTCTTATACTTTAACTTAAACCATGCCACACTAGTCGGCGTTTAAAAATGTCATATTTTGGACCTTTTGATCGCTTGGTCAATGATGTCAAAAAATTATAAATTTGGTTTCTAGATATCTCCTATAGGGGTAGTTATACTTAACGGACCGATCGTCGAATCGAATGTCTATTCATCGAAAACACTACAAAATACGGAGGCTCGACTTTCAGAAGTATAGGAACTACTTATTAATAATATAAGTATAATAATAATATATTATATTTATAATAATATATATATATAATAAAACTATATAGAGCGAGGCTGTTTGTGCTCATCAGGAGCACGGAGGCGTCCGTGCTTCCTGGCCGTTTTCGATGATGGAGTTTTTCGATCGACGACCGGCTCGTTAAAACTTAGATTGCGTTATTTAGTTTCTAGAAAATAATTTTTGCGATTTTCGCGTATCCATTTACCTAGCATCGAAAAGGATTCAAATCATAATTTTTACGCTGAAAATAAACATTCTATAAAAAAGCTGGTGATATAGCACTAAAATTTTCGATCCAAGAATAGTAGATCTTGTTGTAGATAGTTAAGATTTCTATCAAAATTTCATTGATCTTGAAATAAAACTTTTTTGTCTACACCGTTAACTTGACAACGGAAATTTCACCCATTAAAAATTATGGATTTGAATCCTTTCGTCCTAACGTAATGATATCGAAAAACGCAAACAATATTTCGTAGAAACTCAAATGCACAGATCAAGTCTACGGAGCCGTCGTCGTTCGAATAACTTCTCATCGAAAACGGCTCAGGGCACGGAGCCATCCGTGCTCCTAGAGCCACAGCAGCCCTGCTTCTCTCTCTCTAATATATATTAGCTAATATAAGCGTAATAATTAATAATATAGGCCTAGGCTGGAAATAACTATTAAATATATTAAGCCCTTTGGTGTATTAGGTTTTCCGCTCCTTGAATTAAAAAATATACTGTAGGATGATGTGGGCCCATAGGGTTGAGTAAGTTGCTTGGTTGTGAATAGTTAATCTAACCAGGTGAAATGAGTCAAGGGTTAATTTACTGCAGAAAACATTGATAGTACATGAATGTATGGTGCTATCGATAATATTCCCAAATCCGGTACAAATATATATATAACCACCACACATAACATGGTACTTTATAGTACTAAGCGCTTTGTGCTATGAGTTTTCATACTGTTGGATTAAGGAGTGCGGTATAGGATATTAATAGTACCTGGCATGAGTGAGTGATTGGTTGGACATAAATATAATCCAACGGATTAAAATGTTAAAGGAATAGAATTCTAAACGATAGAAAAACTCGATTAGTACCAAGAGTTTGATACTAGTTATGAAGCTATAGAGCGAACTCTATAGATTAAAAAATATATAAATACATAATATATATATAATATATAAAATATATAAAGTTACTTATGTGTGTAGGGCAGAGACTATTAAATACTATCGAAGCATAAAGTATTGTTGCTTTCGATCTTTTAGGCTTTGAATCCAAAAGTTCTGACGGTTGGAAATGATAGCGTCGTCCTTAGGGTTGAGTGGATCCCAACCTAAGGTTGAGTGGTCCTACATCGGTTAATAATATTACACTAATTAATGGTTAGAACATGATCAATGGTTGATCTACCGGACTAAAATTAGAAGTATCAATTGACTTATGCTTACCGTAGCGAATAATTAGCATACTTTCTCTCTCTCTTTCTCTTCTAATAAATATATTTATAAGTTATGCTTCCTATATTAATCAATAGTACCAAACCCTTGGTTATTATTTGAGTTTTTGGCTTTGGATAAAAGAATGTGCAGGCTCAGGCATGATGGTGGTCCGCCGTTTAAATAGATAGTGGTCCCTAGGGTTTGAGTCCGAGTGTTGGTTTAATAGTATAAATCTAAACGGTGAAAAATGATTAAAGGATAGATCTAACGATAGAAAACTCGATAGTACCAAGAGTTTGATACTATTAATAGTATAAGAGCCGAACTCTATATATATATATATATATATATATATATATGCCAGATTCACCGAAGGCAGCCAGGGACAGGTGGTAGTACAGTCATATTAGTCTACGGACTTTAGTTCATAGTAGTAGTAATAGCAATTATAGTATTTTAATTTGGAGGTTGTTGGGATAGGAAAGGCTCCAAAGACAGAGAATTGCGACTCCTATGCAAGCTGAGGAAAATAGGAGAAAAAGAAAATGGGGACAAAAAAAATGGTCCCCAACCCGCCCTGCTCAAATTAAGGTGGTGACACCGCATCTGATAGAAGCACTTGTTTCTTTAAAGATTTAGAAATGCTACAGTTTGTGAGATTTGTGTTGTGAGTATTTAAAAGGGAATTGATATTTTCATAATTTGATATTATTCGAACAGGTACATTGTATCCCGCTATAATATAGATTTTTTTCTAGTATTAAAATTAGCTCTAAATTTTTTTTTTTTTTAAAAATAGACTTATGTTAGAACTCATATACTATTGTTTGGTTGGGGGTTAGGGGGTGGAATAATCCCTTAACCCTTATTTTATTTTCAAATATTTTTAAAAATAGGTGGGGTTAGCTAACCCCACCTCAAATGGGTTATCCCAGGTTAGCTAACCACATCTAATCCCACCAAACCCCAAACAAACACTCACTATCCTTTTTATCCCACTTACTCTAACCAAACACTATTTTTCACTATTCTGGACTAACTCCAACCTCCAACCAAACACAAAAATACTCTAACCCCACCTCAACCCTAAACTTAACCCTATTCCTGAAATAACTAGTTTTTCCTTAACCCTAGCCCTGAAATAACTAGATTTGAGATTTAACATATGCAATACTAATATTCTGAATTATGAGGTTTAGTAGGCGTTGCATAAATTAAGGGAAGCCATGACAAGATTTGAGAGAGAGAGAGGGAGAGAGTGTGTGTGGTGTGATTTTTTTTTGAAAAAAATAACGTATTATTCGCTTTATTCAATAAAAATATGAAATAGACTATATTAGTAAGACAACGGGACTTAAGAAAAAAACAACAAATGGCAAAAAAAAAAACAAATACTAAAACCAAAAATAAAAATGAAAATTACAGTTTACAGATAATGATATATCAACTGTCTTTCGTTACTACAAGGATCTTTCCAAAACTCTCTTAATTTACGAAGTTCGCTTAGGTTACGATTAATATTATTTTTTAAATTCTGAAATATTCTGTTGTTTTTTTCAGCCACACGAGCCACCGGACCACAAATAACCGTTAGAAAGTCTTTCCTCCTTTTGGTAGTGTCCGCCTGTATTCGACGATCTTTCCACAGATCTCCTATCGTCGTGTTGCTTAATATTGAATCAGGATTAGATAGAAAACGAAAAGATAAGTATCTGATACAAACATAATTCATGAATAGATGGCCTATAATCTTAAATTCAACCGCATAGATTGCACGTAATTTTGCTCCTCCTGCCAATCTTTTTTTTGTGTGGTGAGATATTCTTGCTCCTTTATATCAGGTGTAGTGAGTTACAATTATTATATAACATACTCCATGAGTGCCCATGTGATTTGGGTCCTACTTTTTATTGCCTGCATCAATGGGAAAGAGAAACATCTCGTACTGTCACCAGTAGAACTCCTAATCTACTGAGCAAGCTATGTCAGAAGCTATTTATCAATTATCTTTGGGAAAACTTCAAATACCCCCAACGTGGTTTCATACTTTTTTATTTTAGTACCATGTGATTTAACGTGTATTAAGTTAGAATCCTGTATTTTTGTATTTTCTCATTTTAGTACCCTGTGGTTTCAAGTATATCAAGTTAGTACCATATGGTTTCATTTTTATATCAAGTTAGTATCCTGTGATTTCAATTTTTTTTTTATTATCTATTTTGGAGTATATAATGTAACGAAATATTAAACCACATGATACTAAAGTGAAAAAATACGAAACCACAGGGTACTAACTTGATACACTTGAAACCACATGGTACTAAAGTGAGAAAGTATGAAACCATATGGTGCTAACTTGATATACTTTAAATCGCAGGGTACTAAAATGAGAAAGTGCGAAACCACTTGGGGGATATTTGAAGTTTCTCCATTATCTTTTTCCATGCATTTCCACAATTCCACAATGGCTCAGGTAGTTTTCTCTCACATTGGCTGTCAGCCTTGCTAAGAATCTTTGAGTTTGAATCAACATTTGTTGTACACTAATATACAGTAGTTTATTTTATCGAACTTTATTAATCTGTTAATACTTAGAGTTCGAATCCAATCAAAATATAAGATTAAAGACACAGTTCATACACAAATTTACTGTAATAGCAATTTTAAGACAGCTAAGTTATAAAAAGGAAATTAAGGGCCAATTTGAAAAGTGCTATATTAGTGAAATGAGTTTCCATTGATTTTTTTCCTTTTTTTCAAAATTTGTATGCACCATTTATCATTACCATTTTAGTTAATATACTTCAAGCAATTCCCGTTACTATAAATTAAATAAAAGTTATTAGTTTAAATTCTAAAGCCAAAAATATCGTTGGCGGGTTTAAGAACAAATTGGAAGATCAAATAGCAAAACTAAAATTTTAAAAGGTTGAATCGCCCATTCAAAATTGTTTATAAATCAATGGAAACTCTGTACATTCTTTTTAGGAGCAATCTATCTATTACTATATATAAAACATATATAATATTTAATCATATTTTTTAAAAGCAGAATATATAAAAGTTACCTCAAATTTAAAATATTGAAAATTTTATTTAAATTATTATAAAATATATTAATTCTTAGTCAATAAATCTAATTGATTGACGAATACAAAATATCTGTCACTTTTTTTTTATCTAAATTGTCCTCAAATAGTACGTATCAAATTTCACTTTTTATATGCATGTCATATCTTCTAATAACCGTCGCCCACATAATATCATATTTTATCACAAATAATATTCGCATATCTTAATTTTTTTTTCTCACACATAATATCCACCACCTATATAATATCCAATCACATAATACATTCCGCATATATAATATTAAATTATTTTTTTTAAAGCAAAATATATAAAAGTTATCTCAAATTTACCTACTAATATTTAAAATTTTGGATATTTTATTTAAATTATTATAAAAAATATTAACATATATAATATTTAATCATATTTTTTTAAAGGTGAATATATAAAAGTTATCTCAAATTTACCTACTAATATTTAAAATATTAAATATTTTTTAAAATTATTATAAAATATATTGATTCTTAGTTATTAGATCTAATCTAATGATTGACGAATACAAAATATTTGTCACTTTTTTTATCTAAATTGCCCTCAAATATAAATATAAAAATTATCTATCTGATATAATATAAACAAAAATTAGTAGGCACATATATAATATAAAATGAATTATTTTATAAGTAGCATTTATAGTATAATGTTCATTTTAATTTGTATTTTGGTCATTTAGTATTTTTTTCTGTAAAACTTATTGCAACAAAAAGCTGAGTTGCACATTGTGGAGAAAGTTTGCTGAAGAACTTTATACTTATAAACAAGTAGGGGATGAAGGCCCTGTCATAATTATAATGCAATGGTGGAAGATAAAAGACTTTGCAGGTATCTCATTTATTCAAATTTTGGATATTATTTATATTCTTAGTAATTATATTAATTATTATATATCTGTGGGCAACATAGGTACACGTAGTATATCAAATTCTCTTTATGCAACCAAGATGATAACTTATGTTTGCCACGTGTCAAGCTCAAATATAAATTTTTTATTTTAGAAAAAAAAATTAGATTTTTTTAAAAAATAATATCTTTTATTATATAGAAAATCTACGTATTAAGCTCAAATTTTCTATTTTAGGGAATATTTCAAAGTTACCTATAATTATATTGTGCGGATATTACTACTTGAAGGAATATGACTACTTTGGGGAAAATAAAATTAAATTTTTTAAGAAAATAGTATCTTTTACAATATTATTAAAAATCACATATAATTGATGAAGGAGATTTTATTTCAAAGTCACCTATAATTATGTTGAGATATTTGAGAAATTCACGCGAAAGAATTGGCGGGTGCGGATATTACTGCTTTAGGAAAAATAATCTACGTGTCAAATTTAAATATAGATATTTTACTTTAGGAAAAGTAAAATTAGATTTTTTNCTAATGTGTGTCAAATATTAAAGTTTAGTTGATCTCATTATATGCTTAAATATTAATGTCATTTGTAATTTTTCATATCAATTTTAGTTATTATTTTATTTCGCACATCAATATGTAAATGTAAATTGTTTTGTACACCAATTCATAGATAATAGAGCAGGATTGAATTTTGCATTTTAGTTGAATATTTATTTTGGTCCAAATTTTTTTTTCTCTAGCTTGTGTAACTTAATATGTACTATAATTAAGATTGATAGTATATTTTTTTATTTATTAAAAAATATAAAATTAATTAGAAATTTTTTTTATTATCATCACATAATAATTTTTATTATTCTATATTATTATATTAGCCGTGCATCGCACGGGTGAAAATCTAGTTGCTTATATATTTCTGGAAAGTTTCCGACTTTCTGATTTATCACTTTTAGAAGACTAATATTAAAATTAATCTTTTAATGTTTCAAGTTATTTCAAATATACCCTATAGTTAAATTTCTATTAGTACACGGTTAGTAACAGCCGTTATCTCTATAAAGTAATTATTTTATCATTTCAAATATAATCTTCTATCATCACCAACTTTTTTCATTTGTCCTTAAGTTAGGGACAAAATAAGTACTTTATTTTTTAATCTTTTCAAATATATTCTTTTATCATCACAGACTTTTCTTATTTGCCATTAAATTAAGGGCGAAAAAATATTTTAATTTTTTTAAAACTCTGATAAATATGTAACTCACGTTTAACTCGAGATAACTTAACGGGTGGTAACTGCGGAGGTATATTTGAATTACGGAAGAACATATGAGGGGTATATTTGAAAAAAAAGAGAGGATAAATTAGATATTTTTGAAGTTTTGAAGAGTATATGGGCAATTATCCTTTTTTATAAAAAATCTCACTGTATTGGCAACTATTGGGATTACAGAGGGATTGTGTTATGTGCGGTGAGAAAGTGCAATAGGAAAATATCATTATTGTTTTCGTACGTAATATTATGTTTCGCATATTACAATATATTTTCTACTAGTGTCGTATGAATCTCAATACTAAAATAAGCCTTAGTACACTCCATACCATAGGCCTTGCCGAGCTATTTTTGGCACAATAAAAGAGTTCAAAGAATTTAGCAACGACTTTTCAACCCGGCTAAAGGGTATTCCCGTAATTTGACGGTGTATGGATTCTCGCGCTCAGTCGAGCTACGATAAAAGCACACCAATCTCCTCTCGCTTCTCCATCCCCTCCTCTTCTACTCTGTTGAGCTGCGAATATATGCAGCTCTTCTCTGTTATCCCATCATCTTATCATCCAACTCACTCTATATAAACCCTTTTTCTAATTTCATTCAACAAGCTAGTTAATTTCATTGCTCTATATATATATATACATATATATATCGATATATATATATATAGAGAGAGAGAGAGTTAGCACAATGACCACTGATTCTTTGGCTTTAGACCATGTTCTAGGGGACGTATTGGAGCCATTTCGTAGGACGGTTTCTCTTAGGATCTCCTACAGTAACAGGACAGTGGTTAANAAAATTTTAAGAGTTGGATAGTTATTCCCGAATGACCTAAAATTTAAGTCATTTTTATATAATTTCATCTATTTTTTAAGTTCTGTTCTTTTCTCAGTTTTGTATTTTATTTTTTTATTTTTTTGGGTCCTGTTTTTAACCTCATTTTGCGCCCCATCCCCTACCTCGAACACCCCGGCCGTTCTTCTTCTTGGAACCTTTTTAATTTATTTTGCTACATCCAGTGAGGATTCTTGAACTTTGTTGATGTTGATGAATCTTTTGGATGCTTACTTTTCGAGCCGCTGCAGAGATGCCCCAGGTCCTATCTTTCTTTCTTTGGCTTTGCTTTCCTTTCCTTTTCTTTTCCTCTCTCTCTCTCTCTCTCCGGGCCCTAGTACTTTTTCTCCTCTTTTTTCGTCCGTCCCTCTGCTTTCTTTCCGCAGGAAACCATATGTATCGTCCGTCATGCATTACTAATACAGTAGCATGAAAAATAAAAAAATTAAATCATAAAAAAAATGCAAAATGCAAAAAAATTTATATGGTTCGATAATTATCTATTATGTATGCGAAGAAAATAAATGTACGCATTTACATCTTATATGTTCTTTTTTTTATCATAATTAAGAAGGCTAAATTAGAAAAATATAAAAAATATCTGATCAAATTTTTTATGCCGTTGCTTTGAAATATCTGGACTGTCAAATAAATGGTTGAGCACCTTCACTCCGCTGCGGACTTTGATCTCCATTCTGCATGCGAGGCCGCCTCTCTCTTACCTTCGTACGGCCACACAACGCCCTGTATTAATTAGCCTGACCTACCGACCGTCCCTAAAGCAAGTAGCAAAGGATTTGGTGGTTGGCATCCGAGACCCAAGTTCGAATCCTAATTGATTCATATTTCCAGCTAAGTTTATTTCTAAATGAAATAAACGAAGCAGGTAGCGTGCTACATATCTCTCTCAAAAAAAAAAAAAAATTAGCCTGACCTATGCTAATTCATTTGGCCGCAGGCACACGTTTCAAGTACCTGCACTTATATATATATATATATATAGAGAGAGAGAGAGAGAGAGAGAGAGAGAGTCCGGCTACTATATTATCGATAGTACCAAGCCCTTGGTACTATTGAGTTTTCTACCGTTAGATCTACCCTTTGATCATTTCCACCCGTTAAATTATACTATTAAACCAACCATCTACTCAACCCTAGGGGACCACTATCAATTTAACTAGGGACCACTATTGTCCTAACCGCACATCTTTTTATCCAACGGTCGAAAACTCAATAGTATCAAGGGTTTAGTACTATTGATAGTATAGTAGCATAATTCTCTATATATATATATATATATAAGAGAAAGTGTTCGACTATAATATTTTTAAAAATACCAACAACTTGATATTTATATTTTTTTTATTATTAGATGTTTTTTTTTATCATTTTTATCTATTAAATTATACTATTCAACTAACCATCTTCTCAATTTTAAAAAATTACTATCATCCAAACTGTGCATTCTTTAATCCAATAATTGAAAATCTATAAGCAAAGTATAAAACTCAATTTTATATATATATATATATATATATATAAAATGCTAGTGAGACCAGTTAAAGTCGACCAGTGTCAATTATACACGTGCTCTTTACCTTATGGAGATAAGAGTTCTAGTTCAGTGATAAGTAACGTACTTTCTACCAATAGAAATCTACTTGATATTCTATTTAATTATCTTATAAACCGAATTTACATGCATAATAACAAAAGAGGGCAATTTTTTTTAACACTTTCTCTCCGTTCTCACCTTTGCATCTTCTCTCATCGCTACCCCTTTACCAACTCCTTCCCCTACTAACTCCTCCGACGATTCTCCGCCCCTTTCTCTTCGTTTCCCTCTCGTCCATTCGAGATGAAGTACTTATCTCCTTACATATTTGTTTTTTTTTTTTTTTTTTTTGAGAGAGATAGGTAGTATGCTATTCGTTACATTTATTTCATTTAGAAACAAACTTAGCTGGAAATATGAATCAACTAGAATTCGAACTTGGGTCTCGAATACCAACCACCAAGCCCTTTTACACATTATTTGTTGACTCATATCCTAGTATTTTAGATCGAGTAATGGAGATTAAGCAATGCGCAGTATGTATCCATCTGCTCCATCTAATTCTACCGCATCCGCTTTTTCTCT
>NC_033625.1:1862088-1875245 GCF_001540865.1 Ananas comosus | reverse complement strand
ATCTTTTTCTGTAGTGCATAATAATGCACATGCACCAACAACAGTGGATCTCGCACCAACTGCCGACATCAAAAATTCATTAATCTCCCTTCCATCACAGCCGTCAAAGCCAAGATCGACGGCCAGCATCTCTCCTCATTAGCGTGACTTGAACAGTCTCTAAGTCAACGTACGTACTATGTATTAGATTCGCAACAGTCAAACTCATGACTCAGCTCTCATGTCCTCTCCTCCCGGGAGTCAAAAAGTCAACCACATCCATGTTGTTGTTATCAGTGTCCAAAGAACTTGTGTAAAACGCACTTTATTATGTTCCCACTCTTTTTATTCGAGATGCTAATTATTTCCTGCACCCGGTGTAATCCATATATCTAAGTATCGATCAGATGCAACTTCATAATTAAATATTCGACGCTCAATGTTTTTAAAAGATAAGTTTAATAAACATATATAATTTACAAGATCTACATGTTCCATAAGCAAAGAAATCACAATTAGTTTTCAAAATCAAATATCTGAGCATCAAACAGCAATAAAATTAACACTACAATAAAAACGGTGTATAACGACACTTTTAAATGTTGGTATAGATCAAAAAAAGTGCTGCTGACTAAATTACTGACACTTTTAAAAAGTGTTGCTATATGTGGGGTCGCTAGGTATATAGTGACAGTTAAAGAGCGTCGCTATAACCAAAAAAAGTACTGCTAATTTACCAATACTTATTTAAGCATTTAACAATCGCCGGAACTCTAACTCGTTGGCTGCGGTGGTGGAGGAGGACGAGAGGAAGGGATCTTCGGTTAAAATTTCAGTGAATTGAGTGAGGGGAGAAAGGAAGATGGTAATCGATTTTTCTTTTTTCTTTTCTTTTCTATTTGTAATCAGGCCGAATGGGCTGGGTGGGATGGGTTGAGTAGAGTAATTACTTTTTATTTTTGATTGGATTGGGCTTTATATTTAGGCATTAGTAGATTTTTTTAAGTTTTGGCATAAATTGAACACTTATACAAAAATGCTCCATACATGTGTCTCTATAATCTAATTCTGTTGTAGTGTAACAACACAGAAAGAGACATGATTCAAGTGCTGCAGTGCATGGAGCACCAGGTGCATGCAATAATTTCTAAATTTATTCCTTTCCCTGTTCATACCATATATCTTGTCCGAGTTCTTTATATAGTATGGCGATACAAATAAAGGGCTAAAACAATATATGCTCAATTCAATCCTATCTATATATATATATATATCACCAAGCTCGTACGTGTTTAAATGGGTCATCGAGGAGTTAAACGAATCCAAAGAACATTAACAGCCATGGAGAGCTCTCATGGAACATCGACGAAGCTGGAGAGGAAAACGGTGGAGAAAAAAAGGAGGGAACAAATGAAAGCGCTTTACGCGAAGCTCGACTCTCTACTTCCGAGCTCAACTAGTTCAAGGGTATGTATATATATATATATATATAAAGAATTATATATGTTTCGATGTAATAAGGTGTAAAATATTCTAGAGTAATTCACATAACGGATATGTAGATCGCTCGTAGAAAAATGTTTATTTATATTTTTCCACAAAATCCAAAATTTTTGTATGCACCCTTGAGAAGCTACCAAATTAAGTACGTGTCTCAAATATATTTTTTTATTTAAGCCCAAATTCTCATGGATTGGATGGCTCTTGCGATCGACCTAGCTACGTAACATTATATTCGAAGAGTAATATAAAAAATTGGGGCTTTGCTTATTTTTAGAGGTAAACATATGTATTTTCAATGAATACTATATAAAAACAATTAAGCACCCTATATATCGTTTTTAAGACTACGTACCTTTAGAAATATTTGGGTTTTATTGCTTTTTTTTCTCAAATGTATGTTAGAGTAGTCGATTTGACATTTGATACAACTAATAAGGCATCTAAATTACTTGTTCGAAGTTCTCGAAAGATATGTATGTGTGGTAATCCGTACTTTGTTTCGGTCCACAGGAAGGGGCAACACTGCCGCGACCTGATCGACTAAGCGAGGCGGCGAATTATATAAAGGGGATGCAGGAGAAGCTCGAGAGGATGAAGGAAAGGAAGAGGCAACTGATGACTCGCAATGAGGCGGCGGATAATTCGAAGCTTCCGAAGATAGAGGTGCAGAATCGAGGTTCAAATCTATATATGATACAAATCGTTAGCAGCCCCGATGACCGCGCCATGTTCTATGAGGCGGTTCGAGCTGTGGAGGAAGAAGGTGGCGAGGTTTTGAATGCCCAGTTCTCGACTACGGACCGAAAAGCCTTCCACACCATCTATGCCTTGGTGGGGTGAATCATATATATGATAGCTAGGTTTTACCATTAATGTTGTACTAATCTTTTCGCAGTTACTAGCTAACAGTTCTTATCCTTACAAGGGCAATGCTAATCGAATATTCGATCGCCTTGTGGTATACTATTTAGATAGTTAAAGTGGGCACATAACAATCATATGATGATATACAAGAAATGCTCAAACGAAGTAGGTTAATTTGCTCAGTTCATTGATTCTTCTTGTTTGTAGTGTTTTAACAAGTCCCAAAACTATATTTACCAATAACTTCAATGGTTAATATGATTTGAAAATTAGGATAGCAAAATGTTGTAATTCGTCGTACAGGATAGTTAGTTAATATATACATACCATGCATATATATATATATAATTCATTTGATTTTGCTTAACTTTGGAATTGTGTTCTTGTAGGTTGGAGATTTTAAATATCGGTTTGAAACTGGAAAACTAAAGGAGAGATTGAAGGATCTAGGTTGGCAAGGGAGGCGTGTGTAAAAAGGATTCTTGTTTGTTTCGGAGCCGCGAAATGAACAGTGTGGGAAATTTAGAAAATTCCGAGGACTCGAGTGCAATAGTCAATAGTCTCCTTTTCCTACTCTCCAATGCTTTCTCTTTAGAACCTTTCTTACCTTTTTATGATGGTAGAAACAATTAGTTGCATTTAGAAGGGCCCTAATGGACCCCACAATCCACTTCCTTGTGCCCATTAATATTCTTGTTTAAACATGTAAGTGCTATATATTGGGACAAAAATTATATGGGCATCATTTCGAAATTAGAAGTTTTGGGGTCGATGTGGATGGGCACCGTGTGGCCGTACGCCCATGCTCGCCCTCCCCTACGAAGAAAGAAAAGAAAAAAAAAAACATGGGCGTTAATTTTTGGAGAGAGAGAGAGAGAGAAGCTGACGGAGAGGAACGGAGGGTGAGGATGGGCGTGCGCCGGCCATGCAGTGCACATTTACATCGTCCCCAAACTTCTAGTTCAGGACGATGCCTATATAATTTTTGTCCAATATATTGCTGCTTATTTTAGCAATTTAAAATGCATCATTATGTTTGTACTTGAGTCCAGTTATTTAAATGTTCTTTTTCTATTTTTGGACTGTAAGACATGGTGATTTTCTGTATAATTCATTAGTACCGCTCAAATTTTTATCGTCTTAAATATTTTACGAAACGTGGGCACAAATTAAATGGGCCAGGTATACCCCAATTAGCTCAATTAGAACCGAAATGAGCCAATGCGGTCCAGCCCGAAAATCAGTTCCAAATTGTAGCCCTAATTACCTGACCCCTATGTGCGTCAGAAATATAGTATTCGTGTCTAATGTTACCGAGCCCATGGACCACCTTTTTTGCACTCATGTACTAAATTTGGTTCTTAATTTTATTGTATGATTTAGAATAAAATTATAGTATTAATTAATGATATTTCCTATTTTAATTGTATCTAACTTGTTAATTGGTTTTGCAAAGCCACTATAACTACTCGACTTGACCCATCAGCAATAATGATTTGTTGGGCCAAAACCATTGGCCAAAAATATTTAAGCGGAGCGATGTGAAACTTGCCTCGCTAGCTTTGTTATTCTAACCTGGCTCAACAAAGACTCATTTCACACTTTCGGCTAGTGAACCGGTTCTAATAGCAAATGTAACGACCCAATCGACCAACAATAATAATTTGTTTGGCTAAAACCATTGACCTAAAATATTTAAACCCAGTTATTATTATTACAGTGGAGTTCTCTTTTATATCCAATGATAATTTCATTTCCATCCGATGTGGAATTATTGGAGGTATTACAGCCACGGCGCTGGGGCATCCGAAGTTGTGAACTCAAGCAAAAAACGAAGCTGATCAACACTTCCTCTCGCAAGCCATACAAGTCGTAGAAGTGCAGCCGACGAAAGTTACGGTTGCAACAAATTAAATCCCTAAACTTCATAGATGAGTCACATTAGCTGAATATTGACCCACTAATTAAGCTCGGCGCAAACAACTAGTCCCTTATGCTAAATATAAGTTATCTGTTTAAGAACCTTTATTAGTTTATTCCGATTACTGCATAATCGATCATAACAGTTACTTTGGTGCCAATAACCTACTTAATTGGTGAGCTTTTTAACACAGTGCGAAGTGCAAAGCATGTGTTGTGTGGACTCGGTTCGGTACATCACCTGCTGTACTTAAACGGGCCAGCATTTGGAACCTGATGCATGATTTGGTGAAGGGCCTATGTATTTTTTTTGAGGAATAGGTAATATACTATCTGCTTCGTTTATTTCATTTAGAAATAAATTTAGCTGAAAATGTGAATTAACTAATATTCGAATTTGAGATCTTGAATACCAACAACTAAATCCTTTGCCACTTACGCTAGGAACGGTCAATAAAGGGCCTATGTATTTGGTACCCATTTTTCAGGTTTTCCAAACTTGACTTGTCCCTATCACTTGAGACCATGTATACATGCATGTTTATGTTGAAGAAGTGCTTCTCGCATTACTTGTATCTTCGAATTAAAAGAAAAAAATATATATTCATGTTAAGTATCGTAATCTTCAAATTTCAGATATAATGCATTTAAGCATCAAATCTAAGATGCTAAGACAATTAATGGCTCATTAACATCCATTGAATGTTTATTTCTCAGATATAATTTGGAAGATTTTCGTGGTGCACACGAGTGGCATTATTCTTTTTCTACTTTTTTTTAAAATAAAAAAAAAAGAAGCTTGAAATTCACAGCCTCTAACAAGAGAGTGGATGATACCAATGACCACTATACTAAGGACTAAGATGTTCCATACAACATTATTTAATCTATTCAAAAGAACACGGAATAATCAAATTATTATTGTACAACAGTAAAGCTTTATCAATGATAATAGCTATCACCAGTCCAAGAACATGGTATACAGGAGTCACTAAGGTCCATGACAAACCCAAAATATCTAATAGTGGGATCTTGGTATTGCGTGTACTTCTAAATACCAAAGATGGTTGTGAGAGATTGAGAGTTGATCATTATATAATTCTGTAGCAAATTCTAAATCAGATTTTTATAATTTATTTTGGTTGTTAATTTGAGGAGAACTTTCTTTGTTTTGGTGGGAAACAAGGATCAGATGCCAAATTATATATTAATTGAAAATTGATGTTGGACACTGACCTTCTTATTCTCTCTTTGATAGAGCACTCAATTTAAAACATTAAAAAGAGCAATCATTTGTGGTCCATTTGTTGCTTTGAAAAGTTCCTTGTTCCATCATCTTATTTCACCCAGTGGACCACTGGGGTGTTGAGGCTCTTAATCTTTTCTGATAGAAACTTTTTTCCTCTCTCTCTGTAACCAAAAAAAGAAAAAAAGAAAAAAAAAAGTCAAATTAGTTTTAATTTTGCCAAAAAAAAAAGGAAAACTTACATAAACAATCCTTTCCTTTTTGTTTTTAAGAATAGGCAAATCACCTTTTAATTGGGATTAGGGGATGGTATAAACATTTCTTTTATCTCGATAAACATTTCTTTAAATGATGTAGGCTTAATTTGTTTGCTGTAGAGGTTAATTAATTCAACAAGAAATTAACTGCAAATGCTGGAGCTAGCCCTATAAGTTGGTGGGTAATAACTAATAAACAGGGGTGAGTCTATGTCCTAATGAGGTGTCCTGGGAATGCAACATTTGATGCTCTCATTTGACTAGGTACACCCACATGCAGTCATTTTCCTACATGTCAACATCATAGATCTACGGTTCCAGATCATGCTACGTGCCAATGCCATGCCATGTAAAAGGTTCCTCTCTCTCTCTCTCTCTCTCTCTCTCTCTCTGTCTCTCTCTCTCTCTCTTGGGAAAGAATTGCAATTTGGTCTTTTATTAATTTATCTAGTATATGAACTTACCTAATATTTTACAAGATCTTATGATATTTTGGATTCAACTTACAGTGCTATGAAAGCAACCTTTATGATAAAAAACAAAAATGTTATTTGAACAATACTGTTATAATAAAAATTTAGAAAAAACTTTAAATACCTCCATGTAGTTTCGCACTTTCTTACTTTGGTACCGTATGGTTTAAAGTGTATCAAGTTAGTATCCCATAGTTTCGCACTTTCTCACTTTAGTACCATGTGGTTTAATATTTCGTTAAATTATATACCTCGAAATGGATAATAATAAAAAAAAATTATACTAACTTATTAGTTTTTAATATATATACATATATATATATATTATTTAGGGCAGCTAAATTGGAAATCATGACGATTTCGTACTTATGTAATTAAGGTTTGCCGATGCAATGCCATGTTTCTTTCTTATATAAAAAACGATAGGTAAAAAAAGCTCTACTACTGCTGAAATCAAAAGCTGAAACAGGCCACGAGAGAAAGAGGGTGGAACGCATGTATAATGGGAGCGAATTAAGATAAAAAAGGTCTCTGTTGCTTCACCCATATTGTTTAATTTATTATTCTAATGAATAAAACAGATAGTGTACTATATTTTTTTCAAAAAAAAAATTAAGATAAAAAGAAGTTCCGTGCTCAAGAAATTTATTATATAATAATGTATGTTAAAGTGGTGCTAACTCTTCCAAAATTAAATCTATACATATTTTTTCTATTCGCAATACAGGCATATATTACTGCTAAAAAGTTGACTGTGACAGCAGTGTGACATGAATAATGTTGCCACCTTTAATTACTTTTCACAGTTTCGCAGCAGCATTAATTATTTAATTTTCGAACCCCCGATTTTATTTCCTATCAGCTGGCGGCAACTTATTAATTTTGAGCAGCTGTTCTTCTTCCTCGCAGTCGCAGATTATATAACTGGCTGCTCCTGTGCCTTTGCTCTACCTTTCTGCAGCTGCTCATGTGCTTCTCGGATACGCAAATGGGGGCCCTACCCAGATGACCACTGTGTGCCTACTTGGCCCACATTATTGTGTTTGCGTGTATGTTCAGAGAGAGACACGGAGACTCAGATCAAGGGATCAATTCATAGAGTCGATGAGAGTAGAAGTTATGCCGAAAAATTATTTCGTTTATTAGATAATAGTTGGTATCTGTTGGATTTGTCATCTCGTAACCTATAAAAGCCTTTCGATGATTTAGTCGCATCTACTTCTTAGAGCATGTATAGAATCATCTATTAAAATTTGCTCGCTTGGATGTCTCTTCAGTTTGGCTTTTAAAATAGCTTCACATTCATATAGGAATTAGACATTTATCTCTTGACCTCCTGCGCTTTAGATAAAAAAATTCTATGAAATATCAGCCTGTCTTCAAAGAAAAATTAAAATTTATATGTAGAATGTGCGGCCTCTCCTCGAGAGAAAAACTGAAATGAGGTTCTAGTGGCCATCAACAAAAACTTCAATCACCGACTGTTCCTAGAGCAAGTAGCAAAGGGCTTGGTGGTTGGTACCCGAGATTTAAGTTCGAATTCTAATTGATTCACATTTCCAGCTAAGTTTATTTCTAAATGAAATAAACGAAGCGGATAGCATGCTACCTATCTCTCAAAAAAAAAAAAAAACAAAAATAAAAACTTCAATCGAAGATGAATAGCGAATGATGGGTTTATGGTTAGTAATTCAAGTTGAACAGTATCTTATTCGAAACCACAATCAAGCCAAGCTAGTCCAAAGAGTGGAATGTGGGTGTTATTTCTGTATTCTTTTGGATGACTATTTTTAATTATAATTAATTATATATCCCCCTAACTTTTTTCCACAAGGAAGTGGGGTTTCACCATCTCTGATTCTCCATCAGACACATCATCTATTATTCCACTTCCACCATCTCCAGTTGCCCAACAGTGAAGTACAACCATCCTCTCTCTTTATTTACTTCTCTTTTATTTATTTATTGATTTATTCCTTCTCTATTATAGCAATCAGAGAAGGCACTTTCCATAGAATGACTCAATTCTATAGCAACTTAGTTTAATGCAACTTAGCCTAGTTTTTATAATATATATATATATATATATATATATATATATATATATAGAGAGAGAGAGAGAGAGAGCTAAGCTGGTATACTATCGGTAGCACGAAAACCTTCGTACTACCAAGTTGTTTTCGATGATGCGGCTTCCAAATCGACGATCGGCTNGAAAACTAAATTTCATAATTTTTCGACATTATTTGACTAGTGATTAAAATGTCTAAAAATTAATAATTTTAATGATAGATGTGATGTGTTTGTGAATTTAATGGTGTAAAATAATTTAAATCTGATGAAAATTTTATAGAAAAATTCTTTTCACTATTTAGAATAAAATCAGTATCTCTGATATTAAATTCAAGTTTTTTATCATCATTTTTTATGAGATTTTTATTTTAAGCCGTTTATTTTTAGACTACTCGTTTGATTGGTAAATGATGTCGAAAAATTATGAAATTTAGTTTTCAAATACTTTTAATAGCATAGATAAATCTAATGAAACCGATCATCGATTTGAAAACCGCATCATTAAAAATAACTTGGTAGCACGAAGGCTTCCGTGCTACCGATAGTATACCAGCCTAGCTCTCTCTTTATATATATATATATATATATAGAGAGAGAGAGAGAGAGAGAGAGAGAGAGAGAGAGAGTGTAAAACTACTATGCTTTTCAAAACATAAGGTAATGCGTGTTTTTGATTTTTGTCTCTTAAATCAAAAATTGTATAATTAGGATAATAATAATCCCCCTAAGTGTCGAGTGATCTCCTTAAGAGTAGAGTGGTTCAACAGAATAATAATAATATTAAGACTTACAAATTTACTGCTTAGAAAGGATAATTAACGACAAGAATATTTTCTTCGTACAGCTTCACTCGAACCGCACTTAAATTCCTGATTGGACGTAATAGACCGCATGCAGCATCAATTTCTTCCCACATTATTAGCAAAGTATATATATAAATCAAACTCATGGATGTAAGATAGATCTTCCAATTGTCCGTATTCTACCATTAACAGCAGTAACACTAGCCAGAGTTTAATCAAAACAAATATATAAAGGAAAATAAATTTGAAAGAGAACAGTACTCAGATCATTTATCTCCTCCGAATTGATTTGCACCAGAGAGAGAGAAAGAGAATAATAATGATAACAGTAATAACACGAAGAAGAAAAGATCAAATTTTACAACTCAAGAGGAGATCTCACCCCGATCCCATTTCTCTCCCAATTAACTAAAAAAATAAGGAAAAAGCTGATCAGAGAGTACAAAGATCAAACAGTGAGTAGGCACACATCCAAGCGGCCAATTAAGCAGGGGCAGAAGCGGAAGCGGAGGAGGAGGCGGGGGCGAGGCGCGGCGACGTCACGGGGAAAAGCGGGAGCAGCCGCGGCGGGAGACCGGCGCGCGGGGAGGGGTGGAGGTAGAAGCCCTTCTCGGCGATCGCCCGCTCCTCGGCCGCCTCGGCCGCCTCCGTCCCCGGCGGCGGTGGAGTGGGGCGGGCGAAGGGGTCGGGGAGCAGCGGCGTGACGGGGCTGAGGACGAGCGAGGGCAGGTCCAGCACGCTCGGCGAGAGGACCTCCGCCGCGCCGCGCGGCGAGAACGAGGGCGAGGAGGAGGAGCAGGGGTTGGAGAACACGAAGGCGGGCATGAGGGGGCTGAGGACCTTCAGGCTCTTGAGCGTGCTGCTGCGGCGCTCGTACAGCTTAAAGGCCGGCCTTTTGGGGCCTGGGGCGCCCTTCGCCGCCGCGGCGGCGGGAGGGTGCTTCGGGGATGCGGCGGCGGCGGCGGCGGCGGCGGTGTCGGAGGAGCCGGTGAGCATCTGGACGACCTGCTTGAAGGTGGAGGGCTCGGCTTGGACGAAGGTGGTGGGGTAGGGGACGGCGTCGGCGCCGGGTCTCGCCGTCGGAGGCGGAGACGACGCCGCCGCGCCGGAGTTGGGGGTTTGTGGAGGTGGGTTCTCCTTGTGATCTTGGGGTTTTGGGTAGTTTTCCATGGTTTTGGGTGTCTTAATGGAGGAGGAGGAGGAGGAGGAGGAGGAGGAGATTTTGAGGATGGCGGAGGGAGTGAGAGAGTGTGGAGAGTGGAAATGGCTTCTGTGTGAGCAAATGGGGCGAAGGGTAAATAAAGCACAAAAACATTAAAAAAACAAATACATAAAAATGAGATTTTTTACATGTTTATCCCTGCAAAACATATTTCACTGATATGCATGCATATTTTGTAAATATTGAGTTTTTTACTTTTATTTTTTTCCGTACAAACACTACCTCCTCTTATTTGATCTTAAGGACTTTCTTTATCCTTTGTAAAAGATTAAAAAAAATACGACAATTTAGTAAATTAATATTTTATTGTAACAAAATTTAAAGATATAATTTTATTATTAAAATTTTAAATTGTTCACTTTGTAATTTCTAAAGTTTTGATAGAATCAACTGCGCGCGCTAGGTATATATATATATTTTTCTTATTTCAATTGTAATTATACGAAACAGAACATTTGGCAATTAAAAATTTGAAAAGTTCAATTGTAACTTTAATTAGAAATAATTTTTTAAGAAAGCTAACTTTGCCCGTATAATGGCATTTATATGTAAAAGCAAATTTTGTGTGGATGCATTTGCAAGTTCAAAATTCTTCAGGGCCCGGCTATAGCTGCAAATCTAGCAAAGAGGAAAAAGAAAAAAGAAAAAAGAAAAATGAAAATTGTAGGCACTCCGGTTTCAACCCGGTGTTTGAGATGTGTCCCTGTTTGTGCTGTTTGATTGGGTTGCGCGAGGAAAAAGTGGACCACTAAAATATAAAAGGCCGGGGCCCACCTTGTCGCTGGGGCCCACACCCCGCTAGCAACGGTGATTGGTGGATCTCAAGTTAGGCTTCAGATTGGGTCAAACTCCTTTTGTAGACTCCATTTGTCCTCTAGTTAGGGAAAAAAAACACATCAGACCCCAAAGTAGTAGTTTGGTAGCCGTAACGGAGATGCACAAATTATTACCTGCACCCGGTCTATTCGTATCTCTCACAAACCGTACCTAATGATTAAAAATAAATAAATATTCGATATAATACATTCAATTCAATGTGCCGTGCAAAATTTAAGGAGACTATTTGTGCAAAATATAAGGCATTCAACAAACTAGATGCTAATATCATGATCTCCATAATAAATTTTTATAAGAAGCACAAATTTCTTACAATTTTACGTATTATTATAGAAAAATTTCACGATCTATTATATCATCGTACGTACTTATCTCATTCATAATAATTAAGATAGAAGCAGCCACGGTCTCTAAAAGAAAAAAAGAACATATAATAAAACAAAATAAAAAGTGGTGAAAGATAAGAAATTGGTAATCCGAACAATTGGCAGAATTCTTTCCACGCAATTATCAGTAGTCTGACACGTTCAAGCGACTAAGAGGGAACGGTAGATTTCGCTCTACAAATTATATTATTCTTCTCAATCTAAACAATCTATCGGATATCCGACAATAAGATTTAATCTTTTAGCCAGTGGTGTTTTCATTTGTGAAATCTTGTTAGCGTACAGAGAACCTGCGCCTTCTTATAAGTGCAGCAGGACATATATGTATACAGACGGTGCAGGGAATAGTTAAGAAACGTGGCAGTAGTAGTAATAACTTTTTACAAATTATAGCTGTTTAGATGGAAGACTTTTTCGAAGACGAGGGTGGGTGGACTGGGAGTCATCTGTCAAATCGGATACGACGTTAGATGCAGTTCGAGTCAGTCTGTGACTTGACGTGGGCCGGGGGTGAGGAAAAATTCTAGAATGCAACGGATATATTAGTGACGTGACGTAACAAAACAATCAAATTAATTCTTTTAAGAATATATGTCTCATCATAATTATAAAAAAATATTTTTATTATACTTTTGTTTAAAAAGAATGAATGTGATTGATTTATTATTAATGACGTGGTGTAAGTGTGACAGTGTAGAATTCCTCGGGGGAGAGGCCGGTTGGTTGGTTGGTGAGGGAGCGTTAGTTTCTTACGCTGTAACCGAGAATGAATGGGGTTGCATTAATTGCTTTGAGCCATTTTGATTGATATACTTAAAGAGGAAATGAAACGATCGCATTAGAGACTTTTTGTCCGAATAATCTTAAAAAATTTTATATTTTAATAAATAACTTTTTAAATTTTTTTTTTGAACGATTCACCAAATATTATGAAGACGGTAAATCGTTCGTCGCCTTTTTAAAGACAGTGAACAATCCACTGCTTTTAAAATAAAATTTTACTTCCACGTTGATTTGATAAAAAAAAAAATTATTTTCGCTAAATAATTTTTTTGTAGGATTTTTATTCATTATACAATATTTGAAGATTATTTGAAAAAAAAGTTCTCACATTAGATTACCTACATGATCGATGAAATGGCTCTCTTTGATTCTTTTCAGGTATTTTCCCTTTCTTTTTTGTCTTTCTTCTAAATTTTTTTTGCGCACCCGCCGATAAAAGAGCCACGAGGAATGCTTAATCCCACGGTTTCTGCGCGGGTTTAGTCATTCTCCAATCTATTCTTCTCAAGTGAACGACTCCTCAGTGGATTACATGCATTATATGGATTTTCTTTGTATGGATTATGAAAGGTACATATTTCGAGCCAGCTATTACCGATTGAAACTCGAAAATTTGAACAATATTTGAATATTGAGTACTTGAACTCTGAAATTGAGTATGCGGATACTATTAAATACTAATCTTCAGCAGTTCCTCCAACATTCCAAAAGGCTGAAAAAAAAAATATTTTTTACCACTGTGTACCAGTTAAATGCGACTATTGAGTTACCGCACACCAGTCCAGGTATGAGCTACCGGCGAATCCTGGGC
>NC_033625.1:1794372-1854252 GCF_001540865.1 Ananas comosus | reverse complement strand
CTGAGAACAGTACTATTTCAGTATTTTATATTAGCAGAGATGGCGATTTGTAATAAATGAGTGGAAATTTGGGTGGTACTATTACCAAAGAAGATGTTAATTCGCTAGTTGGATTTAACCGACATCGATAAATCGGATCCGCACTTAATTAGTACATAAAAACATTCTGTTAATATCATTGGGTCGAAAATTTACACTCTTTTTTTTTTTTTTTTTTTTTTGGTGATCTTAGACACTTGAATTTACCCAAATCTGTAATTTATCTGCTAGATCTGCTGATTAGTATATATATATGGCTTGCTTATATGTATACATTAACTCTGTTGCAGAGCCTAACAATAACTGTGGTGAGCTACATGGGGAAGCTGAAGGTTGCCTTGGGAGTTGAGAAAGGCTTCATAAATTCCCAGCTTCTCAATTCTTACATGAAGGAATCATTTGAGAGAATCTTGGAAGCAGCTAAAGGAAAGAGGAATTAGAGAGGATAATAAGCAGTACTTGGGCCTTGGTATATATTAATCGAGCACTAATCGTCTCAGCGACTGCGAATCAGATACATTGAATGTGATCAGCTTTGCTATGTGAACAGTACTGATCGTCAAGTTCAACATTCGCACTCTTCACGAAATAATGGTTTCTGCTCTTTAACTAGCACTTCTGATTTCTTGAAGAATCGAAGTGCCTATATAATAATTTTTAATTTCATCAATTTTTTTTGGTCATTTTTTTAAATTACGTTGGTGGTAATAAATTTGGGGAATTAATCTTTCTCAAAGTTAGATATTGTAATCTTTATCCTGTTAGTTAATGCCCTTGTACTTTTGTCATGTATTAGCTATTCTATAGATAGCTATTGTTACTTATACATCTATTGCTTTATACTAAAGTGAGTGGGATAGTTTTCTTTTATTGACATATATCCGGTTTTACTATTCGGTACATCCGGTGCACCGTAGACCATTGATTATAGACATATGAATGGTCTATAAAAATATCTTGGATGCATTTGGAATATTCTTTCTTCCATATTAAAGAAGGGTTTGGGAGGGTACATCTGTTCTCTAAAACCCTCCTCTCCTCTCTCTCCCTACATATATAATATATATATATATAGGGTTTTAATATTTTATATTATAAATTTTCAAATTTTGTATATTGAAATTTTAATTTATTTTTAAATTTTCAACTTCAAAATTTAAAATTTTAAATCCTAAACTATATAAAAGTTTGAGTTATTTTTCTAAATTAGTTTGCTTCATTGCCTACCAACTGTTAAACCAATTAGAGTACTCCTCCATTTTTTTGCCATTTATCTATTGTAAGTCCAAATTTTAGAACAAATTACATCTAATTTCTTTACGTTGATACTTAATTATGCTAAATTTAGAAATCTTTTACAAAATTAAATATATGTTCATAAATTCTAAAAAAAATTATGAAATCAGTCAATTAAAAACTTACGAATCAAGTAACTGCATTTTATTTTATTATAATATTTTCAATTCTCGATATTGTTTGCATGGGTCCACAAAAATGATGTGAATAGAATTTGAAGAACAAGAATAAAAAAAAACACAAAAAGAGAATATGTATCTTTTGAATAAACTGGCCTAAAAAAAAGTATATTACAAACTTTTCCTTTTTGCTTTAAAAAATTTTGAAAGTTTTTGGAACTCCCAAGAATCTAGATAAGAATAACAAAATTTTATATTTTGAAATCAGATGTTGATACAAATATGTATTTAATATATATATTTAATAGAAATATATACTATATTTTATAAATAGAATTAAGAATATATTCATCATACCCGTGGCAAAGCGTGGGTACATTGCTAGTTATTATCTATCGTGTAATTATATTTGATTTAATGCATCTTACTTTTATGACGGACGAAGAACAAGAGATACACTAATAAATTGCCCCTTTATTTTTAGCTAAGTTTATTTTTTAAATGGCTTTGATGGTTGGTATATAAGGTCTCAAGTTGGAAATTTAATTATTTTATATTTTCAGTTAAATTTCTTTTTAACAAAAATAAATAAACGAAACAGATATCATGTTATATTTTTCTCTCTCAAAAAAAGGGTGCCCCTTTATGGTTAATGCATGGAGAAGTAATTAGCTACAAAATAAGAAGTTGATAAGTTGCTCGGCTTATTAGAAGATCCTCAATTGTAGTTAATTTAAATAATCATCAAATGGTTGATAAATTGAAGTTGAAGGAAGCAGGAGCCGAGCACATGTGAAAGAGAATGTAAGTCAAAGTTAATTGAGCAAAGTGTAAGTTTTAATCTAGCTTAATTGACCAATTAATTGAATTAACAAAAAGGAGTTGTACATGTACCATGTGTTACTTTAAGCAACTTGATCACTAAGATTCTCTATTTTCTCTTCTGTAATTACACAACGAGATGAAATCCACCTAGTGTGATCTTAAGATATTTTTGATATAACTACAAATTTGATTGTGATCAATAGAAGTAGAAAAAGTATTCTGCATGATTACAATACTTTATGACCGATCATATGTAGCGCAGTCAGCTAAAAGCTCAACAATTGGTATTTCAAGGCTCTAAGTTCGAAATTTAGTTTATTCATTTCTTAGAGAGTTAATTTTCTAAAATGTGCCCAAAGTGTCGTGTTCTAATTAACAACACTTTTAGCAGCATTTTTTTTTTTGAGGGCAATATAATGCATTAACAATAAAGGGTTTGGTTAAGGCCCGTTTGTTTGTTTGTTTGTTTTTTTTTTTTTTTTNTGGTTCCGCATTAACGAAATAAAAAAGAAAAAAAAAAACTTTTATATATATATATTCAAATTGAACAGATTCACCATTCAATATGCATCATTCGAATCATAGATATGTATTCTTGACATACTAATACAACTGGTATTATTTTTTTTAATAATAAAATGACTGCTGTTGTTAATATCAAATCAACAGCGATTCATAAGAGCTTATAATTCTTATCCATTAGATCTACATAATAGACTTGTTTCTGAAATATATAACGAACAATTGAATGGGAATAATAGGTTCGGTTAGGGAGTGTGGATATGGACGGGGGATTATGGGCGTGGGGAAAAAAAAGCTGCAGAACCGTGCGACTAGTGGTGGTGCCCGTTTTTTTTTTTTTTTTTTTTTTTTTTTTTTTTTTTTTTCTTTTAAGAGATAGGTAGCACGCTAGCTGTTTTGTTTATTTTATTTAAAAATAAATTTAGCTAAAAATGTGAATCAACTAGAATTTAAACTTGGGTCTCGGATACCAATCACCAAACTCTTGGCCACTTGCTCTAGAGACGGTCGGTGTTAAGGCCTATTTGTTGTTAGTAGCAGATTGAGTTAGAGAGGTATTATTGATCGAAGTAAAAAAATGGAAGTTATAATTAATTATCATGAAAATTAATTAAAACTAATAAAATGGAGAAATTGTTTGCACACCTGGTGCACCATCCCAAGTTCCCAAGCCATGCATGCATCTGTCTCGTTTCTTGTTATCCAATGGGTCCTCTATTGAAGTATGTGATAATATTGTAGCTAGACCTAAATTAAGGTGGTATTTGGTGCACCTTGTGTAGGTACATGAATTAATTTCTACACGAAAGTAACATTAATCAGCTGAGTTATTCACTAATTATATATTCAAGAGCTATAATTAAAGACCCAAAAAATCACATCGTGGTGGATTACTCATTAATTTAGACGTATAGAAAGATAAAATAAAATTTCCCCCTTTATTGTTATTGCCCAAGAGAAGAGGAAAATATAATATTTGTTTACATGACACTACCATGCATAACCCCCCTCTAATTACTCCATAAAAAGTAACAAATTGCAGAGACCCACCTTAATTCTTACTTTTTCTCATTTTGCTTTCCCCGCCACGGATAGAGAACTTCTATCCCCACCCTAATGCACGTAATTAACTCTTCATGATCTACAAGACGTAGAAAACGATACAGTAAATTAACCCTCAGTCTCCCCCCCATGCACCCAATCACCTGCCGCCATGTGGCCGGCCGCGACGGCCGTCACGCGTACCCGCAGAGGCCGTACGTGCACCGGAGCCCGCGCTGGCACCGCACGCCGCATCCGCCGCAGTTCTTGACGTCGTAGGCAATGGTGGTGCACTGGCCTTTACAGCAGAGCTGGCCGAAGCCGCACCGTTTGCCGCAGGCGCCGCAGTTGGCCCGGCTGGACAGAAGGTCGGTGCACCTGCTCCTGCAGCACCGGAGGCGCTGCCCGGGGTCACCCCCTGCGCAGCCGCGCACATTGCCCCCGTCGCAGATGTCGCCCTTCTTGCCCCCGACCGCCGCGAGGAATCGGCTCCCTGACCGTGGTTCCGACCACGGTTTCAGGCCCATGAACTGGTCCCTCACCACGGCCGCGTAGCCTTCTGTTTCTCCTTCTCTGCTCTCCGCTGACGTGGCATCAGCAGACACAGCGATCAAAAGGAGGACGACTAGAAGGAGCAAAGAGAGCGTTGGGCGTCGCCGCGGCGCCATTCTCTCTCTTCCTAGCACTCCTTTCGATCTCCTTTCTCTAACTCCCTCTTTGTTTCTCCTCTCTCCCTTCTCCACCTTGGGGTGGAGTTAGGGTTTGCTGGGTATTTGAAAGAGGGTGTCTTAAAAAATATTCATGGGCACACGTAAATAAGCTGCAGCCACAATCTCTCTCTCTCTCTCTCTAACAACTTCTTGGTCTAAGTGGTCGCTTAATAACAAATTGTAGCATTAATTCAGTGCCAGCTTTCTCTCTCTAGGATTGAGTGAGGGGTTAATTAAGGCGAAGCACATGATTGACTTAAATGGGTTTTCTTCGATCAAACGTGGTCGAGAGCTTGATTCGAAGCTTCTCTCTCTCACTCACTCCCATGAGATACGTGACAGGTTGTGTGTGTCGAATATCGATGCACAGTACAATTCTCTTGCAAGAGAAGTATTAAAAAAAAAACATAAGGGGTGTTATACGCAATGCTAAAGCTCTAAGCCATTGACCTTTTTGATGTGTTACTTAACTAATAAGATCGCTCTCTAAGTTGTCAAAATTAAAAAGAATAGAAGATAAAAAGAGAAGTTCTAATATATATATATATATATATATGTGTGTGTGTGCATTCTTTTAGGTACGTAAAATTGTACTGTACGGGACAATGGTACCTGTAAATTTTCGAGGATATTAGTGTTAATTAATGTTGTAGCTAGCCTAGTTTCTGTTTGAGGTAAAGTCATGTTTTTTTTGCAGGAGTTGTGAAGTGAACAAATTAATGTAGCGAGATTCTTGAGATATAAATAATCTCTCCTATATATATTGATGTAGCTCCTTAGGTTTTTAATGGTGCATGGTTAACTATCTCTTGGTGAAAAATAGTCTTTACGAGTGTTTTATAGCTAGTGAGAAGATCCAGAGAGAGTATAGGCTAGTCAACAGTACTCCTACTCCATTGGAATTGAAGAGGTACTATTTTTTATTTTTTTTTTTACCATATAATGAATATTTTTTGCCCCAATCCAAGTTTGTTAAGAGGAGCCTATATATGCTCTAATTAATCTAATCTAGTAAGAATAAAGTTCGGTTTAGGTAAATGATGCAAGAACAAAGCTCAACGTGAAGCCTAATTTGGAATTATACTTTTTACTAAGTGGAATGTTATAACAAATTATTTTCACTCGGTAATGTAAAAATCAAAAGAATCAATGAGATGCGCGGTTTCAATGAAATATTAGTATATGTATTTTTTTTATTGTGCATTTGATCTGAGCCAAATTTGTGTGTCAAAATTAAAGGCATTGTATATATAATAAGGCTTTACTAGTTTGAAGGAATAGTAATTAAGGCTTTTTAATCTGATTAAAACAAAATTATTCCTTCACAATTTAAAAATTAAGAAGACCAATGCAACTTCTCCTTCTTTGTAATTAATTTGCGCAGCTAAGGTGACATTATTCGGTAAATTTATTATTCTTATATATATATATAGAGTAGGGCTAGAATACTTGTAAAAGTATCATGGGAGTGATACTTGTGTGTTTTTAGCCCTTGAATGGAGAGATGTGAGGTTAAGATGATGGTGGTAGGTGGTGGTAGATGGTGGTAGGTGGAATAGTGTTTGATCCAAGGGCTATTTGTATTCAAAAAGTAGATCCAATGGCTAAAAACGTGATAGCAACATGGGGATGATGCTTGTAAAAGTATCCTAGATCAACTATATATATATATATGGTAGTATTATCTGTAGAATTAGAGTACTAGTATTATGTTTGACTAGAATTTCAGTAGTAGGGATGGCGTTTTTCTATGAGTTGTTTTTGAATGAGAGGTTCAATGTGACGATCGGCTGTTGAATGATATAATTGATAGTGATTTAGAAATTAAATTTTTCTTTCGAATATTGGGCCATGATTCCCAAGGGTTTTAAGAATTTGATAATTTAATGGTGTAAGAGAGTTTTCTCGTTTAAGGTTGTAAGATTATTCCAATTATTTGAATTTTTGTGTAGAAATTCTTTAATATGTTAAAAAGTTTATTATCTCTTGATCTTGATTACAGATGCTATCATCATTTTTTACCAGATATTCTTTTTTCACATTTTTTTGTTCACCTGATGGATAAGAGAACAATGAAAGTGCATTGTAATATTGTTTTAGTAGTTTAAATGGTTTAGTCTTATTTAATGGACCCGATCACAGGAAGCAAAGTATATCCGAAAATTGTAGGGTTAAACGTCGGATTTATGTGTATTCTAGAGGTATTATATATTATATATACTATCTATTTATTTTTAATTTTTCTCAGATTTTATTCTCCAATATGTATATTATGTATTGATTTTGGTTGATTTCTTGTTGCTGATTGTACGATGCTACTGTAGATGGAATGGATTTAAGATCGTTATATGACTCATGAAATTACGTATTATTATCAGGTTTTATAAATCCAGGTTATTAACTATTTATAATATATTATTTATTATTTTATTACGTTAGATTATAATGTTGTTTTTCTCGGGGGACAGTGGACGTCGACGGTGGTGGAGCTTATCCGGTTCGTCCTGAAGCACGGTGAGGGGTGTTTAGTCGGCCGATCCGGTCATAATTTTATTATTTTGCAATGCCGCATCTCTTTTTTTTTTTGTGATTAGAGTTTACCTGTATAAGTTTTTAGAGTATTTAGCTTATTAGGAACATTGTGTTTGGGGAAACAAAATATGGTATTCAAATATAATTAAGGAGAAGGGATTAATATATTATTGCATGCACTCATTGTGTATCATATGCACTGGCGAGGACTCTAAAACTCAAAAGATCGATTCTATATTTATCTACTGTGTATTGATTATATTTGCAATGACTATATTGGTGAGCTAAAAATTCTTTTTTTTTGTGTACATGAAAAAATATATATGAAATTATATTTTGATAAAGTCTATAAATTAAATATTTTGAAGTATCGTGTGGTGCGTATTTATATTCATCGTTTAAATTTGGATTTTAAATCCATAGTTTGGTTTTAGCTTAGGTGATATTGCATGATTTTTTTTTTTTTTTTTATGGATGATATATTATTCTAGTCTATCTCAACTGATTTACAGGTAGTTGCATAAGTATATCTCGTTTTAAGAATTCGAATCGTGAGGGCTCAAAATTAAAAATTAATTCTTTAAATGAATTTGCACATTTTAAAGAGCCTGTGTTTTAAAAATATACTTCTAGATATTAATTTAAAATTATATAATATAGTGTTTTCTTCTTCGATAATGTTGTCGCATTTTGTATGGTGAGTATATTGTTAAAAATTTAAATAAATTTGTCTGGACTTTTGATTTTAATGCTAAACAGTATGTATGATTAGGAATTATGGTCTATTTAGATTTGGCTTATTAATCTTTTAAAATTTTATTCTATATCAGATTTTAATTTGGTTGATTTGAATAAGTCAAATTATATTTTGATTTTAAATTTAAGTTATTATTACTTCAATAAATTTAACTATTAGATATTGATATGAATATAAATTTAAATCTATAAAATAAACGAGGTTGACTATCAAATCACCATATTAAATTTAGTTAATTAAAAATTTTAAAATTTTTGGAAAGATTATGTCTGTGAACTCACAAATATCTGTAATTTATATAATTTGGTAAATAGATGAAGCTACGATTTGACGTTGACGAGGAGAGGGAGGAGGAGGTGGAGGACGGAACGCACAGTAGTGGTTTCTTGGCCGAAGTCCGAGTGGCGCGGGGGGTTCACACGATGGAGCAGTCGTAGTGGATGACGGCAGGGTTTTGATTCATCGCCACATCATACCTTAATGTATTATTATATTTATTATTATTATTTTGATTATTATTTTATGAGCGATGCGTAGATGTCCCATCTAACCAAAAATAACTACCGTAAATATTTTCAAATTTTTACCTTCTTGTGGGAGAAAGTTGTGAGTACTTTCGAATTATTTGGACTTTAAGTATGATAGTGAGTGGCTTTAATATTCTATATAATGTAATAATTGAAACTTTAAAGATCATAAATTGTATATGTCAGTTGGAGGATTATTAGCAAACGATTTGGAATCCTGTTTTAGTTCTGTGAGATTTTTTTTTTTTTGGGATAGGTAGTTGCTATTTCGTTTGTTATTTTTATTTAGAAATAAATTTAACTGGAAATGATAAATTAGACTTGGATCAGATTTATTAACATCAGTTTTTTATAATTACGTAGATACGGTCAGTTGTTCTATGAGGGGTTAAGGTTTTTGTTTCAATGTATTCTATGTTGTCTCTTATTCTTTTACAATCTATGAATAATTGTTTTCGATAAAGGTATTGTTTATGGTTTTATGATTAGTTTTTTCATCTTAGTCAAATCTTATTATTACTAGGAATAGTAAATGGATTAGAGTTAATTTTTCAGATATGCTAATTTCTTCCATCAATTATAAGATTTGGCGTTTGGTAACTGTCCTATCAATTTGAATTAGATATATAAAGTTAATTATTTGACAAATCTAAGCTAATATTATATATACACACCAATCATGTTGTATTAATAACCTTTAAGAATTTTATGGAGCGTTGGGGTTTATGGATATTCGAGCAATGTTTTAGTTGAGCTTCATTTTAAAAATTAATCACTAAACTATTTTATTGGGTTATTATTATTATTCCTTCTAACGAATTTATTTGCTTTAATCTATGTTATGTTGTGAGGTCCCATGGGAGCTCTTTTCTTTATAGGGTTTCATACCAATCTAGAGATTTTGTTTTGAGATTCTTACATACATCGGAGTTTGTGTCTTTGAGTTTGTATAGTATTCCAAACTCATATATTAGGATGCTAATTATTTGTTCCATTGGTGATAAATGCATATTGTTTATGTGTATGATATATGATTATTTTTGTGGGAAAATTTATCGTTCTAGTTATTTTCACAGCATGAGATTATTTGTTTTATATTGAGATAATTAATAATATTATAGAATGTCAGTTGTAGGTTATTTATTACCTTTTTGTGCTGGCATGACTAAGTTCTTTAGTTGAATATCATACAATATTTTATATTATTATATTAAGTATTTTTAGTGTTTATAAGGAAGAATACAAAGATCAGCTATAAAGAAATTTTTTTTTTTTAGTAATTAATGGCTATGGGAGTATATTATATGCTATAATTTTCGTCGACATTTATTGGTTAGGGACATCGGTAGACTTTTTTAATATATTTTATTCTTAATATATAATTTTATAGATCACCGTGTGATTTTTTCTTTTTGAGCCGAGAATATTGGGTTCTCTTATTCCCTCTACTAAAAGAAGGTTAAAAATTTATCTTTTTTTGATGAGAGTAGGTAGCACGGCTACCATTTGTGGTATTTATTTAGAAATAATGTGCTGGAAATGTTGATATATAGCGATTCGAATTGGGTTCGGGTAAAACATAAGCTTTTTGCCATTCATCAATGAACAATTTATAATGAAAATGGTTCACAGGGATGAACAATTGTTTCCGAGAACAATTATATGAGCAAAAAGAAAGAAATCCTTAAACGTTTTGTAGAATTGTATTGGTAATTCAATGAAAGAGAAATGCTGTTGTCCTCAATTTATTTATATTTATTTATTTTGTTCTGTTAATTTTGATGCAATAATAATAAAGACTCTGTGAGATATGCATTTCAGGGGCTATTAATTTTTTAACATGTCTTAATTATTTTTACATCCCTAAAGCCTTTCTCAAAAAAAAAAGATCATACGTAAATGGATTTTGCTCTTTTTTTTGTTCCCCCTTTTTTGTTTTGATTTCAATGTCATTTGCAAAGTCCGTTGTGAGTGTAATTTATATTTGGTTAGAGAGTTTTGTTTTTTTTTTTCGGAAGAAAAAAAAATATCATACTTATGATTGGTATATATCCGTATTGGTTATGGTTCTTTCAAATGTATATAGTGCTACATTTGCAGTAGGTTTATTTGGTTTGGCTTAATTTACGATCATACATATAGATTTCTTTCCTTTTTTTTGTTTTTTAAAGGGATAAAAAGGATCCTACATGACATTGTGAGATTGGAGTTGTGGCAACAATTTTTCTACTTTTAATTTATTGCTTCAACTTTCTTGTTCATAAATATGTAAACATGTTGCAAATGAAATCAATCTTAAGCTTAATTTTTGGTGCTCGGAATTCGCGATCCAACGGGAAAATGTCAACCCCTCTTACAAGGCGAAATATTCCCTTTTTTAAGGCTTCTAAGGATCTTTAGTTCGCCACTAGTATTTCGTCTAATATTACCACTGTTGCTATTATTATTATTCTTATAGCCCACAGTTTTTTTATCCATGTTCATACCTAAAAATTCATTTGGGCTCATCACTCATCAACAAGCTGAAGATGAACGAATCTTGTCTCACTTCAACAATTTGCCTGTAATGAGCAAAGTTTTTCTCAATTTTGGCTTCGGTAGGAGAAAAATGAAAAAAAAGCTGCATCTGATGTCCAAGTTTTACATCTAACATAGTTTCACATTTATCAAAGCAGATCATTGGTACATTAAGCTTCGGGTCGGATTCAGATCTAGTTTGCTGCACCGAAGACGATGTCGTGCTTGTAATTATCTAATAATATCTGAGAAGTGTATAAATTAAGTCTGTTTCCTGTGAAAAACTCCCCCCAGGCTATAAGCATAGTGCAATTAATTAATGTGGCAAAAGAGGTGTATATAGAAAAAGATAGCATGATATCCGTTTCATTCATCGAAAGGATGAACTAAGCTATAGTGGGGTGAGGCATCATTAGCCTCGGAGAGGGCGGACAAAAAAAGAAGAAGAAGAAGAACAATGCTATCGATTACAGAAGTGCCTATTTGCTGAGAGAAATTGCTCTTATAAGTTTATTAATTGGTTAATCTTGTAGACTGCTAGGAGGGGGTCCAACTGGGTCTTCCTAAAAATCGCACCATTTCTGACCTTCCAGATGATCCATCAGCAGGCCACTAGTTCTGTTAGCGTATTACTCACTGACTGCATTCCATTCCTAGCCATCCACCCATCCCAGACCAGACATCATCTCCCAAATCTCTAGACTGGACACATGCATACTTAACCTTCTATTTCTATACAAAATTCAACGCAGTACGATAGGAGGGCCCACAGAATTACATTGGATCTAAAGGAGCCTAATTTGATCCGCCCCATTTACATGCTATGTGTGGTCGTATGCACGTAGGTAAGCCTAATAGCCCATAAGAGAAACTAATGGGCCCTTTAGCCCGATAGTCAATAGCCCATTTCCCCATTTCCTAAATTGTCCCTGATCCCCTTCGTTATACGCTTTGCCCGTGCCCGCGCCGCTCCGTTACTGGGAGTGAGAATATCGGGGGCGGAAGTGGAGTTCGGGGATGTCGCGGGGAACGGATAAGATGGTGAAGGCGGCGAAGCAGTTCGCGGAAGTGCACTACAAGGTTTTCACCGCCCGCTACGGCCAACAGATCATCGACCTGCTCGAGCTCCCCATCAAGCTCGTGCTCTCCCCCTTCACCCTCGCCTACGACCTCGTCGGCTCCGCCCCGCGCGGCTTCGGCGTCCCCGAGCTCGCCTCCCGCGTCTCCTTCTCCGCCATCTTCGTACGCAAACCCACCCCCCTCCCTCATCCTCTTCTTTCTCCCTCTCTCTCTCCTCGCATTCCTTGAAACCCTAATTTTTGATGGCTGGGTCTGTGCTGGTGGTAGCTCGTGGCGACTCTGGGCACGTATGATATCGCGCTGGAGCTGGGAAAGAAGGTGCTGTGCCAAAGGTGGTTCCTTCGCTTTGTTTCGGTGTGTTTGACGGTTTCGCGTCGTCGTATTGGTCTAATTTTGAGTGCTTGGCTACTAATTTTTGATATCTACGACGAGAAAAAGGTAGGAGGGAATTTGGCTTGGGTAGATTAGTATGAATGTTGCTACAGGTGCAGGTGTATGCGGAGAATTTGTATCGTCACTCAACTTAATTAAGCTTGCACGGACAAATATTAGCTATTATGTCAAAACTATCGCTGTTCTTACAAAAGCTGGATGTTTCGGTGGTGTTATTGCTATTGATATTGCTTGTTTGTGGTTGTAGGAATTGCCAAACCTGCAATGGTTGGCAAGCATTACGGTGTACTATGTGCAAGGGTACGGGACAAGTGAATTATCAAGTGAAAAACTACACCCCGAAAAGGTGCTTTTTTTCCCCTCCTAATTGATCGCTTACTTGATTACTTCAGAAGCACTTTTGTTTACAATGTTAGTTCCGTTCTTTCTGGATTCTGGTTTGGAAAATTACACTGCATATTTAATTTGCCCGCCTTTTTGTCATCGTCATTCTAGGACCTAAGGATTTGCTACATCCAGTTATAACATATATTCATCCAACACACATGCTATAAAACCTCTTGGACAACTTTTCTACTCAAAAATCAATCCGGGAATTTGTGACAAAAAAGCATTAGCGCATTTATCTGGGCATCAGGTTTAACTGAGCATCTTGACCCCCAAACACAAAACCTCAAGTTTAAAACTTCTGCTCTGCTTCTGAAGGTAAGCTATTGAGAGGCTATAATTGAAAAACTATTGGGCTTTGTGAAAATCTCTATTCGGATTCTGCTTGTGTAGAAGCTTTAGCTGGGCTGAATGGGCACTGGGCCCATGGGAAGGATTTATTGAGTAATGCCACTGAGGCATTGGAAATAGTTGAAACTCCATTCGTAGATGTTCTTAGGGCAAATATGTATGAGATCCACACATTTGTATGGATCAAAACTGCTTTTTACGAATCTAGTGGTTCACACTTCACGTGATTACTCCTTTTTTCTCGCGCAAAGCAAAACATTTATTCTGCTAATTGAACTTTCTGTAATTGTGTGCGTGCTGTTTTAAGTTTCTTCAGATGGAAAATTACTGCGGTGTGCTTGGTGATAATTATGCCTATGCCACTATTTGGATTTAAAAGTGTTGTGAGTAGTGTAATATCTGATTACTAATCTTTAGACCTCCTAATGTTTCTTTGTAGTGGAGAGAGACCAACAGCTGAGCGTGTTGCAGAGGCTATTTTGGAGAATCGTGCTGAGCTGGTCCATCTTCCTTCTACTGTTGATCTTTCTGTGCCATTGCCTTCCAAAGAATGTCCAAACTGTGATGGATCTGTAAGATGCTTCAGTTTCAATTTTAGTTTTGTATTTCTTTTGAATCAAGGTTGCTGAATCTGAATATTTTGAGCTGAGATATACTTGATTTTGATACTTTACTTTCTGGCTGCTTATAATTTCTTATATGCTTCATAGAAGTTTCATTATCTTTGTTTACAAACCTGGAAAAATGCCACCTTGTATTTCTGTAAGCTTTTTAGTTTGATACTGCAGGGTGTAATGGGTTGCCCCGAGTGCAAACATCGATTGCAAGTTAGAATTTCTGCAGATGATGTAAGTACTTGCTTAATTATTGTTTTCACTGGGAAAATGAGATAGGTGGGAAGGAGGGAATGAGGCATTTTTGAGATTGCTTAGTGTTTTGCTGGTGCTTTTTTAGCTTTATAACTATTTCTAATAAGCATCAGCTAGTCTGTCGGTGAGTAAAATGCGGTTGTAACACCTTATAATTTACATCTGTTTTCAATACTTCAACTAGGTAATAACGACCTACAACTCCTTTTTAGATTATGGAGCCTCCTTGGAAAGCATATAATGTTTTGAGGAAGATGGACTATCCTTATGAGGCAAGTACTATGACTTCTCTCTGTGAATTTTGATTCCTTTTTCACGTTATTATGTAGTTCATTAGATAATGTAACATGGGAACGTGTTCTTTCACTGTTGATTACTAATAACCCGTGAGAAGCAAAATGCTGACTTTTCTATGACGATCTACATATTTAGCTGGATGTGTCTGCAGCTTTTCTCAGCCTCACATGGCTAATTACTCAATATTTGGTTGATCATGTCCCGGAAAAAAGCAAGCAATTGCTCTGTCTGTAACAGTTGTTTCTTCTAAGTCAGAACCCAATCAACATGAAAATTTCTTCCCATATTTCCAGGGGGAACAAAGTTTCAAATTTGACTAATTCTTTTTCCTCAACATTCCAATTTCCCTAATCAAAGCCTTAGAGCTCTATTAATTTTACACTTTCCAGTGCTTTGATTGTTCCCAATACTTTATTGACTTATATGTTTTTCAAAAATATTTTTATCATTTCGTGTTGCTCCTGTTGTTTTGAAACGTGTTCATGTAGCTGAAAAACATTATGTTTTCATTTGCTAGATGACAAATATATTACAATTAGTTTAACTTGTCCTTTGCTTTTGCCTTTTCTTCTCTCAGAACATTGTCAATAGCATGAGGGACCCAAAAGTTGCTGCTTTTTGGTTGATAACCTTACCACAGGTTCTGGGGGGTTTTAATTATGATGATGATGTCAAGCAAAAGATTTGGTGGGCCTACAAGGTAAGTAGATTACATGATATATATGTCAAGCTGCATTGTTTTTGCTCATATTTGATGCCATAATTTGTCTAGGATATAGTTGTATCTTTTTCAGCAACTCAGTCCTCCCCCTCAACATTTATCTCGGTGCAACTCAATTTTTATATATGTTGGTTTATATTTGACAAACTCGGTTACATGAAGTATGATTAGTTTGCAGTTATTAACTTCATTGCTAGCTTAAGAAGTATATCAACCACATGACCGGTTAATGCTCTTCTCTATTTTAACCATTTTGTTCCTAATTCTGTGAAGTATGTTCTCATCAATTTCCTTTTATCAACTAATGTTCATATTCGCAAATTTCATGGCAAGCTTAGAAAACTGCGACAGCCACAACTTTATTCTAACTATGAAAATGGAAATTTATTTCAAGCTCTGTGGAGGAATATAAAGCAATGAAGATTTCTTCGATTTTGATATCAACTATGCAACATTGTATGATAGTTTTTCTGTATTACTATTTACTAAGTTTTTCTGTACTCATTGTCGTAAAATTCTTCTTAATCTTAAACAGTTTACCTTGTTTTTACTGGGTCATGTATCTGTTATTGAAATTTACATGAGACTAGAGTTTAAGTTAGATTGTTGTTTGCATAGTAATTTATGGTGATTTAAAAAAAATACATTTATGGTGATTAAAAAAAAAGATTTATGGTGATTTCTATTTGCTTTAGGAATCTATGCGCTATGATCAGCTACGAGATGTGGTTGCAAAGCGAAAACCTGGTTGGGAGCACCTCCAAGACGTGAGTCTTAATCTCTTTATCAATGATGGTTTTCTCCTTTCATGGAATCTATAGACTGTAGATGTCTCTATATCACCATGGTACATTGGTACCCATGAAAATATTGAATTTGACTGGAGGAAAGCCCCAATCTGATAATGTTTTAAACTTTGCAGGCTCTTATATCTTTAGATCCTGTTCGTGCTAGGGATGACCCTGTTATCGTGAAAAACATTCCCTACTACAAGGCAAAGAAAGCACTGGAGGGGGAAGTCATGAAGCTTGATGTACCTCCTCGACCTCTCAATTGGGGTGTAAGTATTAAGAATCGCTATTAGTTGTCATAACTTAATTGTTTAATAGAGAAGAAATTCATATTTGATCAGCATGTTGGTACTTGTTCTTTTTATATGAGAAAGGAATCTGAAATAACTCAGGCACATCACTCTCTGTATTAGCCGACTTTTTGTGAACAAAATGTACCGTCACATTATGTGAACTCTTTTACACGCGATGTCCATATTATTTAAGTGAGGACTCTGTCAATTTTTGTTTACCATTGTGGAGCAAAGCTTAGCTAGTTGAGCCTTCTGGTTTTCTCAGGAAGCAAAATATGAAATATATCACAGATTTAATGTTCTAAATCCAAATTAGAATATTCTCAGGAGTTGGACCTTCCACTAAATGCATCTTCATGGACTGAGGAAGACCTGAAAGATCCAAAGAAATTGCTGGAGATGACAACTCTTCTTAATGCCCAAAGAGAATTTGCTGACAAGATATTGGACTCTCAGTGGGAAGCCAAATGGCGACAAGACAAGGTATGGGGTTGTCTTTTATTGCCTTTACCTCTTCTTCTCCCCCATATACTTTTTACTGTCTTTTCGGGCATCATAATGACTTAGACTAGCATGACTAGCATGGCAGTGGACAAGAGATAAAGAACTAATCTAGATGTGTTGCCTATTAAGTAAGAAACAATTGCAGTGTTGCTAGATTTAGAGAAGAATCTGTGTTTACAGCGGCAAATGCAGCACTCCTGACGATGGCAATCAAAGGAGGTGATACTGTGACATATAAGACTGAGGACGGAGAAAAGGCATGACTAGTGCTGATTGGAAATCTTCTAATTATATAACGAGGAAAAGACATTCCCCAGAAATTAATAGACTGGCTATCTATCTAACTTCTTCTTGGCGAACTGCGTACGAGGGCATTTAAATGTCTGATATTTATCTTTCACCTATTTTTTCATACCCAACAAACGTACAGCATACTAATTGCGTAGACAAAGGTGTAAGCATTTGAACATGGACAGTATACATACATTATTACAACATGTTTCTATTATCAAGATATATCTTTTGTCTTGCTGCTACAGTTGAATGATCTATTGAAGGAGAAGGTACAACCATACATCCAGAACATTGATAAAGGAGATCTTCCTACACCTATACTCATAAAGTCAAATGCTCAAGAAAACAAGGTTTGCAACCTCTCACTTTTATCTGTACTGTTGTTTCTACAAATTTTTGTTTATACGCTAATAAATGGAATACTTTAATGCGCTTATTCTCTGGATGAGAAGGCCTACCATACTGACTTTGCTTCTTTGTTCTAGGAGCAGCGAGAATAAATACAGTGATCCTTTAAGTAATGTGCATTAAAGGCAATACATAATATAATAAAATAGTTGCTTATGTCTTGCAGAAGCCCAAACGGCGAAGATGGTGGTTCTTCTGAAAAATTGGCTGGTGTCGTAAATACAGTTCGGCATGGAGTGCTCCACATGAAAGAGGTAGGTACATAGCAGAAAATTTTGTGCTTTTTGATGTCACTCTTGCAGCTCTCAACGAAAGTACTGTTACTCTTATGCAACTTAATTTAATTCGAGTAATGCGGCATCTGATACATTATTTTCTTATGTTTTTCCCCCTTGAGAGCAGTAAAACTTCCTTGCTAAAAATTATTATTGCATTTCACCTGTCTTTTTGTCAATCATATGAAACTTGTATTATGAGGATACGTCAATTTCAAGCGCCTCATTTTCCACCCTGCTAAGATTGTTTACTAACTAGTCATTACAAATGATCTTTTCTCAAATCTTAGCCACATTTTTAATCAGTACAATCTTTTTTATTCGATGTGTATTCTAAGAGGCTTGTGTGTTAAAAACACCTCGTAGTTGAAATTTGCGAGTACTGAAACAATTAAAATTCCTCGCTTTCCTGCATGCGTTACATCAAAATTTTAGCTAGAAATATACTTCAGCAAAGGTCCTTATTATCGCAGTCGCATGTTATGAAGTCGTAAAGAAGTAAATAGTGTCAATTAGAAGCACATGTTTGAGACTCTGGGCAGTTAAAAGTTAAAACACAATCAAAGGGAACCAAGAAGGGGCGTCTTCATGTGGAACACTAACAAACATCAGCACGTAAAAACTCTTTTGCTTTCTCCTTTCTTCTCGTGTTCGATTTTCACCGGAGAATCCGGGCGCACCTGGTGATGATGCTGCACCCGCGGTGGTACGGGTTGGCGCGGCGCCGGCGGCGGCAGTTGTAGTAGGATTGGCCGCGGCGGCTGCAGGGTACTCGGTTCTTCATCAGTGCGCCGTAGCTGATGAACCTCGTGCGGCCCGGGTAGGCGGCAGCGAGGCCACGGCGGGTGTCGACGTACTCTGCTTCCGCGCTGCCGTCCTCGTCGTCTTTGTCGGCGCACTCGCCGACCGTCCCGTCGCACGCCTGCGTGAGCTCGTCATCTTCGAAGTCGAGGCGTGCGAGGCCCCAGTCCGCATCGAGGGGCGCGGAGTGGGCTGCGCAGGCCACCGATAGGAGGAGGAGGAGAAGGACGGCGAGGAGGAGGGCGGGGCGGGGGAGAGCCATGCAAGGAGGAGAGCGAGAGCTGATACTTATTGGTTTTGTTCGGCAATTGGGTGATGTCGCTTTATTGGATGGTTTGGGTGATGATGTTGATCCCTTTCCCTTCCTGATCAGGGAAGAGGGAGAGTGCGTGTATGCGAATGAAAGGGAGATAGAGAGGAAAGGTTGGGTTGGGAAAGGAGATGTATGTATGGTGGGGGTTTTGTGTTGTGGCCGCTTGGTTCGGGGTGTCTCACGTCCTTAATATAAGGGGTGCCCCGTTTATCCCTCCCCAATGTCCTCATACTATATATAACGAGGAGGAGGAGCTTCTTATACAATAAAACTTCACAGAGAGAGAGTTATAACTATATTTAGCACGAGGGGAACAACGCACATCTCGACTAAGGATGTTAATGGGTCCAGATATTCAAGATTTTATTCTACCCGAATCCGAACCCAAACATGACAAGTTTAATCTATACTAAACGAGTATGTTTTTGATTAATGAAAGGGAACAGCACACATCTCGAGTCTCAACCTACAAATACAATAAGGCACTTTTATTTCGTTCCACTTCTCTGCCACCATATAATTTTTAAGTTAAAGCATCGTTGAGATTAATCACGCAAGAATCACATCTCGTTCAAACCCTGTTTATTCTGAAAAAGATTTGAAACACCACTTATAACTGGTATAGATCGATTGTAGCATTTCATGATGATTTTTTTTACTTTTCAGTGATAATTTAACAACAGGTTTCAAAGATTTAAGCAACAATCATAGAAGAGTGAAACACTATACGTGACGGGGACTATATATAGAAGCAGAGAGAGATGGAAAGAGGCGGCATTAATTAAAATTGAAAAGTATTAATTTAAAGGCTTAGTATCCTATTAATTAGACTCAAAACTATGGTTAAAGCCAATAACTCATATTTCTTTTTTTTCTTTCCACATTGATTCCTGGGTCATGCCAAAAATTATAATTAACTATATATTTCAGGCCTTCAATATATATATATATATATATACTATAAAAAGCTCATAAGAAGTAGGTATGGGGGATGTATAGCTTTTATTTTGTTCCCCCACTAAAATTTTGCAGTACTCAGCAATATTCCGTTTAGGATTCACATGAAATGCTTGCACAAATTCACCAAATGGGCTACTTAAAATGCCACACTCAACTGCTCCGCATTAAATGTTGGTTTTGATTTTGTATAAGCCCAACTCTCATAAATAGCAAAAGGAACTGCGGGTAAAAATTTTCCTCTTATATTTAACTACTGTGTGTTTATAACATAATAAGAAGCGCTTTCTGTCTTAAATCAGTAGTAATTAAGTAACTGACATAACATAAAGATGATTTAATACTCGCTTTAAGTTAAACACACAATCCTCTTTAATTAAAGAGAGATTTAAAACTCTAATTACCAAATCGATCACAAACCCTCCCTGCATTACTTTATTCTAAACCTAAAGAAGAAAAGGTGACAACACATTAATCTAAAACGACCACAAATTAATTACCAACTCACCAAATCAAATTAACTTTAAGGAAAGGCCCCGACCATGACAAGAGCAACCACTCCAAAGGAAACAATCTCTGGAACCCTCAAAACGGATGAAGAGGATGGTGCCGAAGAAGAAGAGTTGGATGGGAACAAAGTCGGCGGCGTGGCTTTTCGGGTAGGCGGGTTCGAATCGGACCGTGGAGTCGGTGCGGGAGACGGACGAGAGCGCGGCGGGGGAGGGCTGTTCTTGCTGGTTCTGGTGGCTAGAACCACAATGACCAGCTTCTCGCCGCTGTCGCACCGGGTTTTGTTGCCGCTGATGAAGAAGAAGGGCCCCGACCGGCCGAGATCGAACACCGAGTACCCGCCGTCGAGCCTCAGATAGGGATCGGTCGTGTTGCATGAGTTGAATTTTTCGTGTGACACCACGAGGACGGAGTCCTCTTCCTTGTTGTACTTGAAAACTATATATAAACATGCACCATAATGTATTACACATATATTATACATAGATGAGAGTTTTAGATATGGTTTGCTTTGCTACTTAGGCGAAGATGGTTTGACTTTATAAAAACACTTATAATTTAGAATAAATTTTGAATGATGATACTGACGATATTTCGAAAGTTTGGAGAAGAGGGAGAGAAAGAGAGAGAGATTGAGTTGAACATACTGAGCCTGTCGTTGACTAGAAACCTGTTTCTCTCGGCCCAGTGATTGTAGGCTTCGGAAGGGTCAGGCACCCAACCATCTCTCCCACCAACAAAGAATTCATATGCTCCACAGATGCTCACCATACCCACAACAACTACAAGGATCAAAATAGCTGCAGCGTTTCTACAATCATGAGTCCTCATCTCCACCCCCACAATAAAACAAAAACAAGCAAACAAGAGAGAGAGAGAGAGAGAGAGAGAGAGAGAGAGAGTTATAAATAAAAATTATAAAGCTGTGGTGAAGGGGGTGGGGGTATAAATAATGGAGAGGGTGGTAGGTTCAAAAGCTGAGCCTCGGGGGTGGTAAATGGGGAATGGCCAACAATTTCTACGGTTTCGTAAAACATCAACAGTAGTAGTAGAGCCTGCATGGAATGGGTGGAGGACACGTGACACGATTCTGCGGAGCTAACGGTAACTTGGTGTACTCCGCCTCGCGCGCGGCACCAGCCCGAGTCGGAAACTCCGGTGCGAACCGCATGCAACATGCAATATTTCCGATGCGAACCGCATGCAAGTCATAGCTAATTTTTATTAAATTTTAAATTTTAAAAATAATTTAATAAAAATTAAACATTAAAAATACTAGAACATCAAATTCCTTGTAACATCATCGATCTATAAGCTGTAGTAGAGTCTTCGTCCACGGAAATAAGAATAAGAAGAAGCTACTTGCTCATGTCAAAAATAATGCACCAAAGAAATAAAAACAAATGCAACCATTTGTGACTTGTGAGGCCTTATAAGATTTTCTTTTTTTTTTCCTCGGAATTCGGGGTATTGAATTGGCGTTTCGGGTCATTAAAACCTTACCCTCTTTCATAGGTCCCGCTGTACGAAACAGGTGCTCCGAATTATCTGATGCATGTAGGGCACAGAGATGCATGATTCAAACACATGTTCCATGGTGAGAATTTCGAGTGTCCATTTGCATCTGTCACTTGGTGTATACCAGCTTTTTCCAGTAGAATCTCCCTAATAAGCTTCTACAATACCGAGTGAAGTCTAAATTCAAACTTGCATTACAGCTTCCCGCCGTAGAAAAAGCACTATAGTTTTTAATTTTGCCACAATACGTATGTGACTATTGCTTTTCAGAGCAGAGAAGCTGTTCAAATCATATGAAACATGCACTTCAATGAATATTAGCACAACAAGGCAAATGACTAAGGCAAGCAATTGAGAGCCATATCTTAACACATTGAGGAACTCTCTGCGGCGGGCTATAGACAATTACATATATGATAACGAAATCATATTGATTTTTTCAAAATTTTCATAGGCATGAATACATATTTAGAAATCATGAGTTTGTATTCACCACACACTCATTATTGGCCTTTTCTAGACAATTACAAAGACTTATAGAACACTGCCAGTACAGGGATAAGTTCCCTTTATCATTCTAATTTTAAAGTGTTGCAGTGCATAACATTCATGCCAAATTGCATTTGAGCTGTAAAAGTATTCTAACTGTAAGTGCGAACTTCAAATGACAAATAAGTTACCAAATCAAAGGAAACTATTTCTTTTTCGGAACTACTCTGGTTCAGTTGGGCTACGAAGTCACAAAAATTCTTAAACTCCTTAAAACAAATAAGCATTTTAAAACATGTGAAATTGTAAGCCAAGAAGAAAATAATCCAGGTTAATTACTTCAATCATGATCTACAACAGCAGATCACTGGATCCATATCAAACTGACATATTTTATGTTGGCAAAAATCAAAAGTTCAATATTAACATATCAATGATAAATAATATTAACAAGATCATTTATTTTCATTGGCACACTTTGGTGTCTCTTTCTGTTTGAATCTATACATGACAAATGCTTATACATAACTTGTCAACCTACAAGGCAAATAAAAGATTCCTTGCTGCTAATTCTCAATCTTCTATACAAGTCTAACTTTCTTTGTTTCAAACATAAGGCACCGTTCAATCAAAACAACCACAAGAACAAAAGCATCCAAATAAGTTCATTTAAGATAATAATAAAAGAGCCCTTGAATCATGTATCTTTGGTCATAGTATACTGCCACACACTTTATGGTCCTCTTGCAATAATACATAAATACCAAGTTACTAGTCTCGTAAAAAAGTATTTATTGTATATTGAGTTACACAGAAATATCCAACGACTAAAAAAGCATACACACCAAGTTACTGGTCTCGTAAAAAAGCATTTATTGTATATTGAGTAGCAAGATCGAATTATGACATATATCTCCAGAGGAAACTAAATACTATTTGAGTAAAACATTGAAGTACACTACAAGTTGCCCGCATTTTCTAACCAACAAGATCAATTGAACGCTACAACATTTCTCATGGTTAGAACCATAGGATAACAAACCAACAAATACAAAGACTCACCTGAGTATCAGAAACTCTATAGTTGCATAATGTGTGGTGATGTATTAGCAAGAGCAGCTATTATCAAATGGAAGTATAGTAAAAACTTGGGACGCTTAGGCAAAGTGTTCGAACACTCCATGCGTTGCCCTGCATCATTTTCCTCAAAGGTTATCCAACAGTCGAATTTTGTAAATATGAAAGCTAGCTACTCCCTAGAGAGATTATTTTTCTTCCAACACCATGTCGCCAGAAAATTGAAACAAATATGTTTGCTGGATATTCTGCACTCAAGGATCTCATCACTTTCACTTCATGTGGGAATCAAACCACTCAAAAATATCCTCAGACTTTAAGCTGCAAAATTCATGGTAACCATATGCAAGATTTAACTCTTCTTCCACGTGTTTAATCCATTCATCACTCTCGGACAAAAGATTCTTTTCCTTCAGAGCTTCCTTCCAGGGACTCGCCCTCCCGTCCATTTTCATGTATCCCTTCTCATCCACAAAACCCTTCTCGTGGAAAACCTCAACTATTTTAACCGCAAAACTTCGATTCACACCCGGAATTCTATCTGATAATACATTCGGTATCAAAGGGAAATCCATACATCGCACTTCCTTAACATCAACACCCTTCGCCTTGAAATCTTCCATGTTTCGTAATATATTACTCATTCTAATTCGATCTTTCGGCATATGAACAAAAAGAGTCGGCGGATAGTCATTTCCAATAGCTATATTTACAAACACCCCTTCTGCAATCATAATTGTGATGCTACCAAACCTCATTTTGAATGCGAGTGCCGAAACAAAATAGCCGCCAGAAGAAGCCCCTAAAGCCGTCATCGGAAGCCCCTCGAGCTTATTCTCTCGAACCCACCATTTGATGATCCATTCCACATTCTCCAACTCCTTACCAAAAGACCAACATTCCTCAAGACTAGAAATTGTCAAAACTGCGAATTCTCTTTCGAGGGCTTGGAGAACAAAAGCCCTTTCTTCTGGCAATCCGTCGCAATTAGGGCAAAATGTGGACTTGTCCCAGAAATTGGAGGCTCGAATAGTGCAACCAGGGGCTATAAAAAGAGCTGCTTTTGGTGAATTGGGGATTTGCCAAATCACTTCAGTGCCATTCATGAACTCAAAAGAAGGGTGGAACTGGATGGAACTGGGGAAAAAGGCGGTTCCTTTTAGGGCTTCGGGATCAGATGGGGAAGTGGGCTTTGCTTTGAATAGGATTAGGGTTGCGATGAGGATCAAAGCACACGTTGTGAGGGCAATTCCTCGCCATTTTTGTGAGGTATAGTAGGTGTTGCTCGATTTGGGCACACCAATCCACATTATTGAGAAATTTGTAAAAAAATTTGAGGGATTTGGCGCAATAAATTTAAAAATTTGAGGAACAATAGAACAAATTTGTGACTTTCGCTACATAATTTGTGAATTTGAGAGAAGAAAAGGAAAAATTCTTACGAGTTGATGGAGCTCGATGAATGAGTTGACCCAGTAGAGTCGAAGACGAAATGGAGAGCGAAACATACTCTACGTGTAGTGAACAATTATGCGGGGATTTGTTTACTCTTGTTACTGGGCCGATGATGGGCCGAATTTGGATTTCCACTGTTATTTTCTGGGTTTGGCCTACATAAGAATTGGTCCATGTTAGGCGTATCTAAAGAAAGATGGACAAACTCGGCCCATTAACTAGATAAATAATTGATTGGATCTCGTTTACGACGTAATCCGTGGACCGGATCACTGAAAATGCACCGGCCAACTCATATCTAGAGAAAGTTATATGTGTAATAACTATTTTATGTAGAAATAATAATAACCATTAAATACGGTCAACTTGCATAAAAAATTCACTCCTTTTTGTATTTTTTTAAAAAAATTATCATTTTGCAGTTTATATTTGGATTTTCGGAAAACTGAATAAAATATTTTTCGTTTTTTTTTTTTCTCTTGTTTGTTTTTTGAGAAAACTTCAAATATCACTTCTGAGGTTTTGTACTTTCTCACTTTAGTACCTGTGGTTTAAAGCTTTTCACTTTTGTACTCTGTAATTTTATTTTTCTCGTTTTGTTATTCTTTTTACTAATTTTTTTATTAAATCAATGACAAAGTTAAAATTAAAGGGTACTAAAGTGAATATTCGATAAACTATAGGTGGGATATCTGAAGGTTTTAATATATGATTTAATGAAAAGTTAACGAAGGGGCTGACAAAAAAAGAAAAATAAAATTACAGGGTATTAAATTGATACATTTAAAATCATAAGTACTAAAGTGAGAACGTGCGAAACCACAGGGATGGTATTTGAAGTTTACCCTTTTTTTTTTTTTCCCTCTTCATCTCTCTTCTCCTCGCCTTCCCTTTCTCTCTTTCTTCTCTCGCTTCATTTCCTTCCCCTTTCTCATCCACCATCCTTGTATCTGCGTCATGCTCCTCTTTCCTACCTTGCCCACACCTCCATTGACATCGGCGACAGTGGCGCGAGTTAAGATATAGTATAGATCACGAAGGTGAAGCTACAGTAGAGAGCATGATCATGGACAGCAATGGCCGTGAAAGTCTTGCAGTATTTAAGGAGAACATAGAGAGAAAATACATTGAGCCGGGAGGAGGCTGTTGCGGCAAAGGGCGAGGGAGGAAGCGCGTTAACAAAAAAGAACACAAAAGGTAGAAAAGAAAGAAAAAAATATTTCTTTTCTCTGAGAAGATCATCCTATACCGTGATTGCTACAGAAAGAATCAAAAAGCAAAGAAGAAAGAAAAAGAAAAAGTCGTATTGTATTGTTTGAGATGAAGTTGTATTATTTAGACTAAATTATACTATTTAAAATTATTTGAGACTAAATTATACATATAAAATTGAAATTATATTGTTTGAGACTCAAATAATACAACTTAAGTCTTTTTTCTAACCCATCAAGATATCTTTATGTGTCACAAATTTTTTTTTTTTTTTTAGAGAGAAAGAGACAAGGGTAGCATACTGTTTTTTTTTAAAAAAAAAATAAATCTAGTTACAAATATAAAATAATTAAATTTCAAACTTAATTACTAGATTGAGTACTAATATCAGCTACTCAGCCAACTGCGCTGGCTAGTACGTTTGGTGCCAGCAATTGCTTTCAATGTATATACATGGCTAGGGGGAATGGGGGATGGCCTACTGTACTTAGCTACAATATCACCATGATTCGTATGTTTGGTTCGGGAATAAACTATTCGCAAAATCTTTGAGCTTGTGATCTACGTATATCACGAGTTGCGCTATCTATTAACCCACCCTTCAAACTAGAGTGAGTGACGCTTTGAACGTCTAATGCTCATTTCTGGTACATTTAGAACATCTTAGGTGTTTATGGGGATGCAAACGGATCCGGGTTGGTGGAGCTCCCGCCCCGATCCGTCCCGACGGGGGCAGTAAATGGGAGAAAATAAACGGATTCGGGGCGAGAAACGGAGTAAACTTTACGATCCGGACGGATTCGGGGCAGAAAATGGGAGAAATTTTGACCCGTTCCGAATCCGCCCTGCCATGATCCGCCACGAATTCGTCCCGAAAAATATTTATATTTTACAAAATATTCCTAAAAAATAATGTATTTACAAAAAAAAATTCAAAATACAAATAAGTTAGTACTCTTATTTTTAATGTATTTGAAACTTTTGAATTGTAATTAATATTTTTAATTTTTATAATTAATTTTTTTTAATTATATATATAATATTATTAAAAATTATTAATTTATAATTTATAAAATATTAATAATATTATAATTTTATAAAAAANTTTTGAGAAAACTTCAAATGTCACCCCTGAGGTTTTGTACTTTCTCACTTTTGTACTCTGTGATTTTATTGTTCTCTTTTTGTTATTCTTTTAACTAATTTTTTTATTAAATCAGCGACAAAGCTAAAATTAAAGAGTACTAAAGTGAATATTCGATAAACTATAGGTGGGGTATCTGAAGGTTTTAATATATGATTTAATGAAAAGTTAATGAGGGGGCTGACAAAAAAAGAAAAATAAAATTACAGGGTACTAAATTGGTACATTTTAAATTATAAGTACTAAAGTGAGAAAGTGCGAAACCACAGGGACGGTATTTGAAGTTTACCCTTATATTTTTTTTTTCCCTCTTCGTCTCTCTTCTCCTCGCCTTCCCTTTCTCTCTTTCTTCTCTCGCTTCATTTCCTTCCCCATTCTCATCCACCATCCTTGTATCTGCGTCGTGCTCCTCTTTCCTACCTTGCCCACACCTCCATTGACATCGGCGACAGTGGCGCGAGTTCAGATATTGTATAAATCACGAAGGTGAGGCTACAGAGGAGAACATGATCATGAACAGCAATGGCCGCGAAAGTCTTGCAGTATTTAAGGAGAATATAGAGAAATACATTGAGCCGGGAGGAGGCTGTTGCCGCAAAGGGCGAGGGAGGAAGCGCGTTAGTAAAAAAGAACACAAAGGGTAGAAAAGAAAGAAAAAAATATTTCTTTTCTCTGAGAAGGTCATCCTATACCATGATTGCTACAGAAAGAATCAAAAAGCAAAAGCAAAGAAGAAAGAAAAAGAAAAAGTCGTATTGTTTGAGACGAAGTTGTATTATTTAGACTAAATTATACTATTTAAAATATTTTGAGACTAAATTATACATATAAAATTGAAATTATATTGTTTGAGACTNTTTAATTAGACAATTGATATAATCAACGAGAAGAATTAATGACGCAATTCACTGAACAAAATGCGAGGTAAAATGAACTTATAAGAAATCATCATATTAAAAGCAATGGATTTTCCTTTTACAAAAAAAAAAAAAGCACAAAACAAAACTATTATTATTTACAACTTTAGCAATCAATAAAATCATTATCGATCGTATCTAACGCAGTTGCCTAATTACGAACTTGATGATCAGTATCCGAAATCTTAAATTTCAAATTTAATTATTTTATATTTTTAATTAAATTTATTTTTAAAAAATAAATAAACTAAATAGTATACTATCTTTCTCTCCTAAAAAATTAAATTTTATCTACTTTCAAATTTTAAAATTTACTAATTCTAAAGCACTTTTGTTTGCTAAAATAAATACATATGTATCTAAATAAAAATAAAATAAAATTATTTTTTATAATCTGAAATGTATTGTGGACCTAGCACGTACTTGCCTTAATAAATAAAGGGTTCTCCTTTTGTTGGTACAATAAAGCGTGCACGAGGTAGTTGACAAGTCTCTGGCCTCCTGAGTCGTCAACATACCTCCACCATGCATTGTGCCACCGAATCCCGGAGAAGTTACTACTTGGACTTGGTTCACCACGTTGATCATGAACCATTCAATTATCTACCGCTCGAGTCCATCATTTTGCAAATTACTATTGTTCCTGTTATTCTAACATTTTCAAAATTTTCACTTTAGGTAAAAAAAATGATTAGGCGATCTAAATGTGATAACTGTACCAGGTACAAGCGAAGGTTCTTTTAAACTATCATCTAAAATTCCTACAAAAAAAAAGGCTAAATTACAGAAAATTTTTCTGTTAAAATCTGATTTTTCACTTTTTTTTCTGTCATTTAAAAATCTACACTTTGCCCCTCGTCAAAACCTGATTTTTAAATATTGATTATTTACAAAAATAAATACATCAAAACCTATAAACATTAATACTATATGCAAGTAATCAAAACCTATCTTCTGCACACAATCAAAGTGATATACTAATATTCAAATACAAAAGCTGCCAAATATAGCATATATTACTGATAGAGATCAAATAACGGGTGTACAAAATGTTCAAATAAAATGTGGTGCACGAGGTGTACGGTACAGGAAACAATTTCTGATGTGCTGAGGTCGGTCCAGGGAAGTTTTGCGTCTTTTTCGACTATTTAATTCCACCTCGCTTTCTCTCTCCATCTCTCTCCCTCTCGTCTTTTGCTAACAACCCCTTCCTCTCCTCTCCTCTCCTCTCCCGAGCGCTCGCTCCTTCGCTCACAAATTATATATATATATATATATATAGACACACACACACACACTTCGTTCCCTCCCCTCTCCTCTTTGCCCTAAAAACGACGACGATATCGCCACTCGTCTCCGCGATCGGGGACCCAAATTCGTAAGAATCGAATCGAATCTCCCTCTGGCTCTCTCTCCGATCTCGATTTAGCGTTTAATTCGCTTGCAATTTGGTTGTGATTTGGGATCTGATCTGGGATTTTTGTACCCTAGTCTTAGTCGAATCATGTAGCTTTTGATTCGGTGGATAAAATTTCTCGATTTGTTGAGTAGTTTTGTCTCTTTAATTTGGTTAAGATGCAGGGATAACCCCTCTGTTGTAGGACATTTTGAAACGGACACCTCAACTTATTATTATTATTATTATTTATTTTGATTGCCACCTCTCAAGTTTTGGTTTTGTGGAATGTAAGTTATTCTCGTCAATTAAATTAGAAAATTTATTAAATTCAACATATTTTTGTTGAAATTAGTTGTTCTGAATATTTGTATCATTGATGGAACCGTGCATTTTAATAACTGTGAATTGTTGGTAGCTAATTAACTATTAATTTCAGTGAATCTTCAAATCAATTTAGGAATTTATGGGTGTCAATAACAGCAAAGTTTGGGGGCCAATACAAAATGGCCTGTAATTGAGGGGGTCTCCATACAACTCATCTTTTCCTAGTGCCAAATTAGGTGTTTTTTGGGTTCTTTGTCTGATATCTCTACCATTTTCTTTGGATTTTTTTTTCTTTAAATACTGTTCTTCGAAACTTTCGATGTATTTTGATTGCATTTTCGAAAGGATTCATCCAATTTGGGTTGCTCTGCATTTTGGTACCTTATCTCGGTTATTATGGGAGCTTCTGATTTTGTGTTTATGCATATGTCATTGTCGAACCAGAATTTGATTCTTTATTAATTTGACCTGTGCACTTGATTTTGTAACATTTCTCCCTTTTAAGCTTATGAAAAATTGGTATTTGCATTTGGATTAGTATGCTTTGAAGTAGCGTGTTTGTTTTCTGACAAAGCTCATAACTGATCTGGGGTATTCTAAAAACATATTATCAAAATAGGATCTTGGGGATCCAACTAAGATATGTGCATTGTTGTTGTTTAATCTTTATTCTTTATTTAATATTTAATATTGTTCTTTACCCACCACTGCTTCCAGGTCAGGATTATTGTTTCCTTACAGATGGAAGGAATGATGTTTGCCTCAGCTACTAACTAATTAGATCTAAATTATGAGTACGAAATGATCTAGTCAATTATTTATTCACTCGTGCTGATCTGATGAATGTTTAAAAGACTATTGCCTGCTGGTGGGTTTTGCGAATGTCCACATCTCATATGAAAAACTCCAACTGCATTCTGAGTACATTCTACTTTTTTGACCGTAGAATCTGTCCGGTCAGATGTGATCTGGCTCAAATTCGTATAACCAATAAGTCAAGAAAACGTAACCTAGAGTTTTTCTGCAAATCAATTGTTTTCTAATCTCCTTTCATTAAACTTGTTAAAAAAATTATTTCTTTTTTTTTTGGCAAGGGTTTAACCTAGATGTTACATGTTTTGCTGCAAATCACGAACTTGTATGTGCTGCAAATGACTCACCTTAGAGATTACATGTTTTACTTCTGACCTAGATAATACCATTTTTGCTGCAAATTGCTTGTCATCTGTATTTATTTTCGTCAAATTTTTTAACAAGAACTAGTTATTTGCTGCAAATGACTTGCTGTAGATATTTCTTGTTTTACTGCAGATCACTTGTACTCCAATCTCTTTTCATTGAATTTGTAAAAAATAGTCATTTTCACTGCAAATGACTTGCTAGTTTGTATTAATTTTATGAATTTTTTTGGATTACAAATTAGATCATGAAAAAATTTAATATATGGTTTCTGCATTACAGATTTTGTGAAATTTAAACGAGAATGACGACATATAGTCCTAAGAACATCCTGATAACAGGGGCGGCTGGCTTTATTGCCTCCCATGTCGCCAACCGCCTTCTCCGTAACTACCCCGATTACAAGATCGTGGTTCTTGACAAGCTTGACTACTGCTCGAATCTCAAGAATCTCCTCCCTTCTCGCTCATCCCCCAACTTCAAATTCGTCAAAGGAGATATCGCGAGTGCTGACCTTGTCAACTTCCTTCTCATCACAGAGTCCATTGATACCATCATGCACTTCGCGGCCCAGACCCACGTCGACAACTCCTTTGGCAACTCATTTGAATTCACCAAAAATAATATTTACGGGACCCACGTCCTCCTTGAGGCCTGCAAGGTCACCGGCCAAATTCGACGGTTCATTCATGTTAGTACTGATGAGGTCTATGGAGAGACCGATGAGGATGCTGTGGTTGGGAATCACGAGGCATCACAGCTTCTTCCTACAAACCCATATTCTGCTACAAAAGCCGGAGCAGAGATGCTTGTAATGGCATATGGGAGGTCATATGACCTACCCGTCATAACTACTCGAGGAAACAATGTATATGGACCGAACCAGTTCCCTGAGAAGCTTATCCCAAAGTTTATTCTCTTGGCTATGAAGGGTCTACCTCTTCCAATTCATGGAGACGGATCTAATGTAAGGAGCTACTTATATTGTGAGGATGTTGCTGAGGCATTTGAGGTTGTTCTTCACAGAGGAGAGGTTGGACATGTTTACAACATTGGGACGAAGAAAGAAAGGAGAGTGATAGATGTGGCAAAAGATATTTGCAAGCTTTTCTCTCTGGACCCTGATAACGTTATTAAGTTTGTTGATAATCGGCCATTTAATGATCAAAGGTACTTTTTGGATGACCAGAAGCTGAAGAACATTGGGTGGTCTGAGAGAACAACTTGGGAGGAAGGGTTAAGAAAGACTAAGGAATGGTATACAAGTAATCCCAATTGGTGGGGCGATGTTTCTGGCGCCCTATTGCCTCATCCAAGGATGTTTATGATGCCTGGGCAGTTTGAGGGTTGTGAAGAGACCAAAGGAATGGTCTATCAGTTCACAAATACTCAAATGAAAATGGTGGTCCCCACTTCAAAAAACAGTTCTCAAAAGCTGTCTATTAAGTTCCTGATTTATGGTCGGACAGGATGGATCGGTGGGCTTCTTGGGAAGATATGTGAGAAGCAAGGCATACCCTTCGAATATGGCAGGGGTCGGCTTGAAGAGCGTTCTCAGCTGATATTAGACATTCAGAATGTTAAACCAACACATGTATTTAATGCAGCTGGTGTGACCGGTAGACCTAATGTTGATTGGTGCGAATCACACAAGCCTGAGACGATTCGAACCAATGTTGTGGGCACTTTGACTCTTGCTGATGTCTGCAGGGAACATGGGCTGTTAATGATGAATTATGCAACTGGATGTATATTTGAATATGATGATGCTCATCCGCAAGGGTCAGGTATTGGCTTCAAGGAGGAAGACAAGCCAAACTTTACCGGATCATTCTATTCGAAGACCAAGGCTATGGTAAACACCTTATTACATGAATTGTAGGTCTGTTACGTCTTTGATATGTTGCATGTTTAGTAAACTGTTTCTTACGGTTCTTTTGTTGGATGATGCAGGTTGAAGAGCTTTTGAAAGAGTTTGATAATGTCTGTACACTGCGAGTTCGAATGCCCATATCTTCTGACCTCAGCAATCCTCGTAATTTCATTACAAAGATCGCGCGATATGACAAAGTGGTGAACATTCCGAACAGTATGACTGTCTTGGATGAGCTTCTGCCAATATCAGTTGAGATGGCAAAAAGGAACTGTAGGGGCATATGGAACTTCACGAATCCCGGCGTCATCAGTCACAATGAGATCTTGGAGATGTACAAAAGCTACATGGATCCCAACTTCAAGTGGGCCAATTTCACCCTCGAAGAACAGGCTAGAGTAATCGTCGCTCCTCGAAGCAACAATGAGATGGATGCTTCCAAGCTAAAGAATGAGTTCCCTGAGTTGCTATCTATCAAAGATTCACTGATCAAGTATGTCTTTGAGCCCAACAGGAAGGTCCCCGCCAGGTTAGGTAACTGAGGTAAGTAATATTCCTTACGTTCGATGTTGCTAAATTTTTTTGTTTGTCATTAGCTAATAGAACCTTAATTCTATGCATTGAAGGCAGTGTCGGCATTATATAGTAGGATATTCATCATATTATATTCAATTGGTAGTTCTCAGCTAGGGCAATTTGTCATGCTGTGATGATAATTGCCCCAAGTTGTTACCTGTTTTCGTTTCTTTAGCGTTCTTCTTGTATTATCTATTGGGTTTATAGTGCAATAGCGCACATACAGTTCTCCTACGACCTAATGCCTTGCCCATTTGAAATCAATTTGTATCCTATTGAATTCATGTTTATTGTAATTCTTATTCGATGCGATTCATGTGAATATCATGTACACAGATTGTGAAGAATGGCTGTTTAATGAGAGGTCCTTGTGTGAATCTGGAACAGCAACCATTAAATGGTTGCATGTTATCTTTAAAAGAGTTATAAGGTGGCAAAGGAAGTGCACTATCTCACCATGTGGTTTTCTGAGTTTTCCTCCCTGGTACCTGATACTATTTTCTTATGATTGTCGGTAGACACGATATCTGCTATTAAAGGTCAGAACAGACATTCTAATTAATGACAATTAACGCATCTGCAATTAAAGGTGAAAACACACATTCTAATGACAATTAAAGTATCAGCGTTGCATATATATATATATATATATATATATATATATATATATATATATATATATATATATATATATATATATATATATGCTCTTCTGTTCGACATACAGGACTTGCATCAACGCATAATTCTGTGGACCAACATCTAAGCAAGTACATTTTAGGGCTTATTGATTGGGAGCATGTGGGTTGCAAAAGGAATCTAATCGATTCAAATAATCCTCTGGAATGGGATTTTAATAAATCCCACCTGTACCGATCGTTTCTAAAGCAAGTGGCAAATTAAGGATTTGGTGGTTGGTATTCGAGACCCAAGTTCGAATTCTAGTTGATTCACATTTTCAGCTAAGTTTATTTTTAAATGAAATAAACGAAACGGATAGCATGCTACCTATCTCTCTCTCAAAAAAATAAATCCCACCCATGAGATTGGGACAGATTAGCGAATCCATTTCTATCCCGCTGTCTCCAATCCCGACCTACTATCTAAGCTTTCTGGGCCACCACAGTCTTATTCTATCTCAACACCGCTCTCTTATCTTATTCTACTTAGATCTTTATCAGGCTACGAAGGAAGGGAACTGTGATTTCATTTAGCCTCGCATATGGTCAAGGCAGTAAGCCGTGTGGGCTCGTTTCTGTGATGATTGTCATTAATTTTGATGGTAATATATACTTGCTAATCTTATCTCATATCCAAATTATTTACACGTGCTACTCAGGTGTTGGGTGTTTAGTTTAGCTCTACTATAGTTGGCAAATTGCCATAAGATTTTTTTTTTTAATTACTATAATAACTTGTAATTGAGCTTTTTGGCTAGTTTGCGAGCCAAACGTGTGCTTAAAACTGGTCTGGCTCAAAAATGATATGGTAAAATGATCTAAGATGTTTCTAAGCACTGTTGATGGGTTAACAAATACTTTTTATATTAGTAGTTTAAATTAGACCGTAGTTTACTAACCAAATACGCAGAAATGTTTGCTCAGATAACTTATCTGTAGAATTTCGAGTGATGTTCTTCGATACACGTAGCAATACTACTTCTTATGTGATGTGATGTTATTATTAATTCGCACAATTACGTTAACTAAAGAAAAAAAAAAAAAACCCTCAAAATCATGCAAGCGCCATCAGCTAACTAATCCTCCACCTTATTATTATGAAATAAAAATAGAAAACGGCTCCGACCGTTTCGGAAGAAACAAACCACGTCCCATCCATCCAACTACGCTACTACCACACCCCACTTTAATTAATTAATTATTAATTATAAGATAAAAAATATACATATTTTTTTTTTGTGTGCATCATCATCATCATCATTAAGAGGCTTGATGATTAATAAAATAAAATCAATTAAAACTCGATCACCAGATCCACGACGATGAAGAGCGATGCTGCTTCATCATTAAATAAATCCCCACCGTACAGCAGCTGCCAACTCATCTCGTGGGCCCCACCGCCCTGCCAGGTGCCCTCCTCACAGACCGCCAAGCATCGATCTTCGCTGCACGTGCTGCCAACCAAATCGCTGCGTTCGTGCTCCTCTTATTTCCTGCATGTTGACCCCCCAATGCATTCAAAACTTTCCATGCGGAGCTCCTCATATTAACACTTGGAACATGACACCGCAACAACACATACATCTCTCTCTCTCTCTCTCTCTCTCTCTCTCTCTCTCTTTTGGTTTTCTGGGCTATTATTAATAGATCATATTTGTTTCTTTATTAACATGAGAATTTAGTATTTAGTATTCGAGGTCCTGAGTTTCAATCCTAATTGATTTATAGTTTCAACTAAATTTATTTCTAAATAAAATAAACGAAACTAGTAATATGCTACCTATCTCTAAAAAAAAAATGATCATGTTTGTCAAAGTCACTTATTGAAGCTGCATACATAAGTCAAAGTACGATTAAAAAAAAAAAGAATACTCATTTATTCTTTATTAAGAATTTAAGATATAGTGTCTCGTCGTTCAAAGAGTACGTAAGTTCTTACTATATAATTTGGATAATTCTATCAAAGAACTGAAAAGTATAGCAATACGTATACATATTTTTATTCTAACTTTCATTTTATTCAATATATCACATAGATGTCAGTTCTAGCCTAGGTAGAGATGGCGCGTATATAGTCTATAGAACGGAGAAGCGTAGCAATACATGTTTCTGATCAAATATCATTTTATCCACCAAGGGTGAAAAATTAATCTCAACGCTAAACAAATCCTTAGCCGAAATGGCACGTGCGGGGCACGCGCGTACAACACGCTAACGAAAAGACCTCACTGCATTTTTGAATCAGTAAATGTCGCCCAGCCACGTTAACCCAAAACACGACAAACACGTACGGGAAAGTCTTTTTCTGTTACAATTATTTCACATAAAATTACTTTTACATTACGCATAAATATAATAAATTATTTTTAAAGAGCATTAATTTATTATAAATTATCATACTATTTTTTGTTAGGCTCTTTATTATTTTATACGGTATAAAAAAATTGATTTGGATAAATCTTACGTAACATATATGTTACATTAGGATAGGAGAAATTAATTTTTTTTTTAAAAAAAAGATAGCACCTTATTCGCTTTATTTATTTAACAATTTTTGAAAAATGTTACATGCATATTTTATTGTAAGGGTGCATATATTACATCTCATAATTCAAGAATCCAAAATGTTTAGAAGATTATTAATTTTTTAATGTTAAGAAAATTAATAAGATAATTAAATAAACGCGAATTAATTCATTCAAACATTAGTACGTTAAAATTTATGCCAACGTTGTAGGTGTCAGGGGAGGATTGCTCCTTAGCTCACACCCACTAGTGCGAGTTTTAAAGTCCACGTGTTCCTGCATAGGCTCCCTGCAACGTGGTCGCGTTACAGAGCGGTGGGCCCCGGCTTTTTTTTTTTGTCGCGTAGCGTTGTTTGGCTCGGCGAGGTAGGTGGGCCAATGGGATCGCGCCATGTAGCGTAGCCACGTTTTGACCGTACGACGGTGACAATGTGGACCCTATCCGAACCCGACCCACACCCTAGCTCTACCACGGTTCGATTTGGAGAGCCCACGATTTGCACAGACCCGATCACCTATCCGGTCCCAAGCAACCACGGACTCCTGTTCACCGACGTGTCGACGTTCTATTGGACGTCCACAAACATTTTTTTTAAAAAAATTTTAGCAAAAAATGTATGGATAATGCTTATCTTTTTCTAAAGGGAAAAAATATTCTCTATGATAGAAGATTTTTAATTATATATTTATTATTTATGCGTATATATACTGATCGACGAAGTTCACATTTCTACTTATATTATTAATTTTCTTATAAATTAATATTCAAAGAGGCATAAAATTTACACTTCTATAGTCGGCGTATATAGATAGTATATATTTTTTTTTTATTAGTGCCGAAAGAATATGTTGTACGTTGTTGATAATTTTAATACTAATATAAGTTTTCTTTTTTCCTACTTTATTTAATATTTCGGCTGGTTTAGCTGGAGCTGGTAGAGAAGGACCACGTGTTCGACACGGCGAACAGCCAATCACCACTGTAGGAGCTAGAGCTCCGTTAAATAAAAAAAAAGGAAAAAAAAAAAAAGAAGAGGCGGAGAGTCAGAAAAAGTTAAATTTGATTGTGAATTTTGAAGAAATATTATATTATATTATATTATATAAAATAAAATAAAATAGTGTTTTTTTTTTTGAAAAAAAAAAAAATATTTTGCTGGCTGGGGAGCAAGCGGAAGAGTCCGGAGAGGGAGACACGCGTCCGCAAGTGTTTGGCACCTGTCCCCTCGCTTTGGCCCCCTCGATCGCCGCACTGCTCGACCGCTACAAAAACCCTCCCCTCTTTAGAACAAACTAATCACCCGACCCTTCCTCTTCAATCCACTCTGCTCCACTTTCCTTTCCCAATTTAGTACAAGAAAATCTAGCGAAATTTTTAGTCTCTGTATGCTATACTATTCTTATTACCTATAAATATAAATATAAATATATTTAGGGGACACGACGATATCGATGATGACGATGATGATGGAGGAGGATGGTAGTAAGAATAAGAATAAGAATAACAACGATCATATGATGATGATTAGGGGATACCGCGGGGGAGGGGGAGGAGCCTTGGCGGCGGCGCCGTTCGTGGTGAAGACGTACCGGATGGTGAACGAGCCGAGCACGGACGCGGTGATCGCGTGGGGGAAGGAGAACAACAGCTTCGTCGTCGTCGACCCCTTCGTCTTCTCGCAGACGCTGCTGCCGGCGCACTTCAAGCACAACAACTTCTCCAGCTTCGTCCGCCAGCTCAATACCTATGTACGTCAGTATATATATATTATTTATATGCTAAGCGCGTACAAATTAATGCTACAATTTCTAGCTAGCTAGTTAAAATCAAACGGACGGACGGATGAATGTAATAATAATAATAACAACAATAGTAGTAGTAGTAGTAGTAATTATACATATATTTGTGTGTGCATGGGGGGTGGCTGATGATGATGATGATCGTGATGGTCAGGGCTTTCGGAAGGTGGATCCGGACCGGTGGGAGTTCGCGCACGCGTCGTTCCTACGGGGGCAGACGCACCTGCTGCGGCAGATCGCGCGCCGGAACAGCGGCGGCGGCGGCGGAGGCGGCGGTTCTAATTCTTCTTCGTCGGCTTGTTGTTCGTCGTCGTCGTCGTCGTCGTCGACTACTACCAGCACCGGTTGGGGCGTGAACGGGAAGAAGAAGAAGAAGATGATGATGACGACGACGATGGAGGAGGGCGATGAGGCGGCGGTGGCGGAGGAGGTGGTGAGGCTGAAGCAGGAGCAGAAGGCCATCGAGGAGAGGGTGGCGCGCATGTGGCGCCGGGTGCAGGAGACGGAGCGCCGCCCGCGCCAGATGCTCGAGTTCCTCTTCAAGCTCGTCGGGGACCCCCAGCTCCTCCCCCGCCTCATCGTCGGCCCCGGGCCCACCCCTCCTCCTCCTCCTCCTCCTGCTGCAGCCCCTGCCACTGCTACCGCCGCCGTCCCCGAGTGCGGCGGCGGCGGCGGCGGGGAGAAGCGGGCGCGGCGGCTGCGTGAGCTGGAGGCGGATCGGGAGGCCCGCCCGGGGGTTGCGGGGCTTTGTTCCTGGCCGCTGGATTCCGAGGGGGCGGCCGCCGGCGGCTTTTACGATCGCCGCGGCGAGGATGAGCTGATCTCCGCCGTTGATCAACCGGTGGGGTTTTTGTACGGCGGCGATGGTGGTGATTACGGTGGGGTGGTGGACGGCGGGGGAAGCAGCGGAGGCGGCTTTTACCCCTACGCCTTCCCGGTGGGGAATGGATACTAAGTTTCACTAACGATGACACCTATTTCTGTTAATGGACGCTGCTGCGCCTTCCTCCTCTTTTTTTTTTTTTTTTTTAAGATGTTTTGTTGTTTTCGGTTTGTACCTCTATCCGCTGTTGTGTAATCGTAATTAACAAAATAAAACAACTGTGCAGCTTCTGCTCTCGCGTTACGCTCGCGGCACACCGGTGGTTTAATTTGGATATATTTTTTCAACAGCACGAACAAAGTACAAAATGCTCGCTTAAAATTTTATCTATGTTTTAACTATATCAGTACTTGCTGGTTTGGACTTTGGAGCACTTCTGGGCGCAGTGAGCACTCGGAATAGTACTAGTACAATAATTCGTAGATAATAAAAAATTAAAAACGATAACAAAGGAAAAGAATACAGCGAAAAAAGAAACCACAAGCAGGCGTGAAATTCATTTGGCCAATAAAGAAGGATAACAATCAAAGAAAGTGGAAGAAGAATAGTTTGGTTCAATGTAAAGTTGTGATCGGGTTCGGTTTAAGTACAAAAAAATTAATTTGATTTAAACAAAGAAAAAAAAAATCAATTCGGTTCAAGTAAAGAAAAAAAAAATATGTGAAGGATTTGAGCCGGTTTAGAATAGCTTTGGTTCCATTTAAACGAAAAAATAAAAAAAAATTTCATTCGGTTAAAGCAAAAAAAATATATATATATATATATATACACGGAGAATTTAGAACTGCTACGTACCCAATAATAATAATAATAAATTACTATATAACAAATTTATAAAAAAATAATGTATAAATATATATTGGGTGTTCAAAGTTTGCGAATAAGAGAGCTTTGACAAAACAAATTGGGCCAGATCGACACACTACGTGAGAGGTTTATCACCACCTTCTACACCTGGTTGAGAAGTAGAAGAGACATTGCACTCATCACGTGATAGACCAGCTTCAGTAGCTTTCGCAATAGATGATGATGTAACACGTTTGAGGTGCCTTTCCATCTCAGCTTTTCAAACATCAGTACTACTTTGATGTTGCAGTCGTTGTAAGCATTTTTTCTTTTTCTTTGTTGTTTCTTTTTCTGGTAACAATATGGAGTACCTAGAATTTAAAATACTTTTAAATTTTGTAGACATTTTATTAAAGCATGAAAACGAAATGCATTAGAAACACAATTGCAAACTAAGATCTTATTGTACCTACAAAGCAGAATTCGTATCTGTTTATAAACAAAACAAAAACAAAAACAAAAACAAAAAAGAAGAAGAAACTTTCTAGCGAAAATGGGCGCCCTGACCGAAAAGCAGACTCTAGTTTTTAGAGTCTGATTCATCACTAACAAAACGTGATCCAAACAAATTGGAAAGACCGATAAGAACAAAAGAGTCATATCAGTTTCAAGCGTGGAGAATAAAAACAGCCGAACGAAGTAGAAGATTAAAGAAAACAGTAAGTGGCAGTGGAAAAACAACTATAAAACATAGAAAACTAAAATCCAAAAACTACCGTAAGAAGTCCAAACAAGATTACCATGTTCGCGGTGGATATTTAGCTCACCACGGGCAGAGCTAGGAAAGCAAGTCAGAGTGGCCCCAGAATTTGCTTGTCTTGTGCCATAATTTCATGAGGTGTACAGAGGAGAGGATGCTCCCTCATCTCCTTCCACAATTCTTTAACAGTTTGCATCTGACTACGACTCACGAGCATGCTTCAACAACAGAACTCCAGTCAAGTCAAATATGTGTTACAGCTTACAAATATAATAACAACATCTTGAAAACATCCACCTCAGATCATGAGTTCATTCTAAAACTAAATTCCATCTTCCTGATCTACTGTCAAAATTAGGCGTAAACATAAATACACCTGTCAATGCCAATTGTTCTGCTTGTTCGCATGGTGGTTCGATACTTCTGTGACATTTTGTGCAGAAGGATCCAGCTCTCCTACACTTCCCTGTTCTTTTGGCGTGTTTAACTCTGCGCATGTACTCAGGTTAGGCTTTTTCACCGTTTTCGTGAATCTATCATCCATCTCTGCATGCCTTTTTCTACTTACGTATTGCGTGCCAACCCTTGTTTTCATCTTGCAGGATGTATCAGCTAAAGGTACACACGAAGGGTGGACAAACGGAGCTGGAGCATGTATGCCGTACGCGGGGGATATATTGAAACTGAAAATAGGAAAAGATATTAAGGAAGGACGAAATGTACGGGCGAGGGGAAAAATTTTTGATCCTGGAATTGTACATGGTCCCTGTAAACCGGCAGCATCATTGCAAAGACAAGAAGGCTCTTGCATTTCCCTTTGTTGTATTGCATTTAACAGCCAGTGAGGAAGACACGCTGGAGAGTGAGCTGTTGAATCACGAGCAAAGCTAGTATAATCATGATTAGGAATAGGGGGGTTGAAAGATCGTGTGCTGCAGCATACACTTCTGCTATGTTTGTAATGGGTAGAACTTGAATTACCCATTCCACCATTCAGATATCCAAAGTTAGAACCGTGTGGAGAAAAAGAATGGCTACAGAGATTTGTGTTGTAACCGTAGTTCCCAATTTCTGAGGAATTTCCGCTTTTCAATATCGATTCATCTTGGTGTTTAAGTTGCACTTGCCGGAAAGTAGTACCAGATGCTGCCATTCTATAAAAGCTTGGTGGAGCTTCTACTGGACGGAAAAAGCTTTGCTTTAATAAACCGTCTGCTTCTGATAGAGCTACGGAGTGAATTGGTCCCCCTTCAGGCCATCCATTTGGGCTGGATATATCAGATGGTCTTACTGAGGGGCGACTTTCCAGAATTATTTCCTTATCTGTCCATACCTTCCCTTCAATAGAAGCTTCATGTTCTTTGCTCTGTCTCCCAACTGTCACATTTTGGCCCATCAAGCGCATCGTTTGTCCCATAGGAGGCTGAAACTCGCATATCGATTTCTCTCCATTGATGCAATTTTGAGTTCTACTAGTTTCGCTGCACCGACAACCTGAAACCTCTGATTGATATGAGTGAGATTGAGAAAGCCAAATTTTATTATTTGACTCATGGTTTCGTGCTTCTGATTTTCCGAAATTTCGAAAGCCGGTAAACCCCAATTCAGATGTTGCTGTTTCTGCAGCAGCGGACAGCTGTTCCAGCAACTTATTTGGACGGCCTATCTCCTCAAGTGATGCGCTAGAAATATTCCCTTTCATTTTTGGCTGGTCATTCATCAACTCAACATGATTAGATAGTATAGTGCTATAAACAGGATAAAGCATTTGCTTCTTAAGGGATTCATTATAAGCGGAACCAGAACTTGAGGCTAACTGGATAAGTTCTCCACTAAAGCGTAGAGGCAAACCGTTGAATTCCTCATGAATCCTTCTGTCTCGAGAGGGAAAACATTGATCTAATGGAGTTCTCAAATTTCCGAATCTCTTGGAATTACACGAATCCAACTTAGTTGCTTCCATACCCCGTTGTGGATGAGAAGTCAAGAGTGCTGAACTCCAATCACCTAGCAGAGACAACGAACTTACTGTATCTGAATTTGGAACACAATTCTCAATTGAAACTGGTGGTTCTTTTGCAGCATCAGATGTAATTTGTAGTCTTGTCTCACCAAGAAGACTCATCTCAGAATCAGAATTCAAATTCAATTCACGAACAGGATTCAGCGCACTTGGTTCACCAGCATACTTCTGATTTAAATCTACAGGCTCAGTCAACAAATTACCTTCTGTGCCCAGAAAATCGCTTTGGGAATCAATAGACAAAAGGGAATCAGCATACTTCTTATCAGAGAAGGCTCCATCTTTCCTGCCTACAGATTTTGAAACAGCATCTTTGTCCCTTATATTTTTCACCTGGGATTCCAGACTGCCAGTGAAGCCCTTGGAACCTTTTTGGGAAGTGTCCTCAGCTGATGATGCAGCCAATGCACCATAAAATATGTCACAAAGGCTTTTCAGTTGAGGCAGCTCGAAAGAGCGACATGTTTTACCATCCTTTGAGCCATCAACTCCTGAAGAACTAACACTTTTAGCGGATTCACTACAAATTTTTGTCCCCTTTGTCTTTTTCATAGAAGCACTCTGTGTCTGTTTCTTAAGCCTGCGACGTACAGGTAAAGTCCTGACTACCTCCTCCAGGTTTTTAAGCTTCAATTTTGCATTTCGAGTATAATTCAGCTTCTGCTTCTTTGGTAGAGATCGAATTTTTCCTGGCTTCCTTTTGTGTAAGTGAACAAGCTTTCCTTCTTGAACTTTAAGCTGCAAATCATGCTCACGATTTGAGTGCATTTAGTAAATAATGCAGTTACGACAATCTAATCTTACCAATAGTTTCCTGGATAAAGAGGCATTGAATATGCTAAGGCTCAGTGAACTAATAACATGCCTGGTTAAATTTATATACAAGTTGGAAAACAACTTAAACCTCAGCGTCATCACTACTGTAGCAAGATAATTTAAAGCTTGCAAGTGTGAGACCCAGGTTTAAATTATATTAAAACAGACTCACACTACTCGATATAGAATAGCTTTTAAACTTATTTATTTTTATACGATATTCTGCAAATGAAATGGTGATAAAAAAGTAAAAAGATTTTTTAACATCATGTTGATTTTAAATTCGAAGGAATAGGATCTTGAATTTTGAGGTAACCTATTCACCTGATTCTTCTAAATTAGTTAGCTCAAAAATCTTGATTAATTTTGATTTTGACTTATTCATGTGTCAAATGGTATAAAAAATTATGACATTTTGACAACTTGTTAAATCTCATACGCCCTAAAATTTCAGCACAGTCCAATGCTCGGATCCTCTGATTAGTAAATTAGGATTCCAAACAGAGAAAATTTTATTTTATTTGACAAATCAAATGATCGCAAACATCACAAAAAACTTCCCGTTCAAATAAGAGAATTATTTTCAGAGTGCTCTCAAGTTTCTTGTCATTTTGACATCCGATTAACTAATACGAAATCCGAATATAATTTGCAAGATTCTGGTCAGCCTGACATGTCATAAGAAAACTTGTTCAAAAACTCAATAAGAAATTAGGTGATGATCACATAATCTAACCACCAAAAGAGCCCCATATAATCTGACAACTCCAAATTTAATTAATTTGCAAATATCTAAAGAATGACGGGGTTTTAGCAAATGTGGCCTTAATTCAACTTATTAGCAGCTTAACTCCTATACACATGTTCTTCCCAACTAGTTAAACAGAGTTGGGGGAGGGGGGGGTGGGATTGTTCTGAAGCTTCGAAAGGGAGTGATCCTTTTCTCTCCTTCGTGGTAGCATAGAAGGCTTGGGAGCAATAAAATCCTACCTCATAGAAGCATGCATTCTCCTCTATTCTTCTCCAAGTTAAGGTTATTCTTTCTTAATTTATTTATTTCTTCATATTCTTTTCATAACTGACCAAATAAATAAGAAAAAGATGAAATTTAAATATAAACCATAAAAAGAACTAATAACCTTAAATGCATTATTTTAGTTAGGATGTTGCGGCTTGATCGACAATGTTTTGAGTGCCCATTAATTTGTCCAAATTAATAAAAGTTTTGATATAATAGGTTAGAGAACGGTTAAGGACTAAATTATAGTTTTCAATATTTATCCAGGGACGCCGACCGTCCCTAGAGCAAGTGGCAAAGGACTTGATGGTTGGCGCCCGAGACCTAAGTTCGAATCCTAGTTGATTCACATTTCAAGCTAAGTTTATTTCTAAATGAAATAAACGAAGCGGGTAGCGTACTAGCGTGCTACCTATTTCACAATATATATATATATATATATATATATATATATAGGCTAGGGCTACTATACTTTTATGAGTACAGACCCCCTTGTACTCATAAATTTTTAACCGTTGATTGATTGGATGTGTGGGTAGGATGATGGTGATCCTCACTTAGAATAATAGTGGTCCCCTAGGGTTGAGTGAGTAGTTGGTTGAATAGTATGATCTAACGGGTGAAAATAATCAATGGAATAAATATAAGGGCCGAAAACTTATGAGTATAAGGGAGCCAATACTCATAAAAGTATAGTAGCCGGACTCTATATATATATATATATATATATATATCCAGGGACCGAATCAAAATATTACCTATAACTTTTTCGTTATACCACCGACTGGAATGATTTAAGTATAATTAAATTTTTAAAAAAATTCGCTTGTGATTGTAGGATCTAATAAGCCAACCTCAAATCTAAAATTAGTCGAACTGTATATTTTTGAACTTCTTAGCTAGGAACTAAATACTAAAATTACTGTAGCTTTCTCGTTTGTCTATATATTTACAATCAAATTGCTTTTGATCTTTGTCCCCAAATTGCTTTTGATCTTTGTCTATATATGTCTTTATGTCCTTAAAAGGTTCCATATGTCTCTTTAATTCATAAACAATGTAAGCATGTTTGATGTTGCATCTTTGTGTTTTTCCCCTCAAATAGCAATCTATTCATCATTTTTGCACACCTTCCATTTCCAATCATGTTTTGTTCATTCTAAAGAAATCAAGGTTAGCTGCATTTGTGTCCCTACAAAGTAACAAATTGCATATTTATTCCTACAAAATTTCATGCATCGCCATAAAGTTTTAGTTATCAGATATATCCCTCCAAAATTGCATAATCTGTGAATATGTCCTTCCCTTGTAGTTGACCAGTTAAAGTAGACTTTTCTTCAAGGAAATAACCATTTTACTGTTAAATAAATATCTTTCTAATAATATTTAGTAATATTTTCTTATTTTTAATGTTTTATTCTGACTTTTGTGTCGGTTTAGGTGAACCACATATTATAAATCCTAAAAAATATTTTTAGAAAAGCCAATTTTTACAAGGGCATCATGGCCAGATTGATGAAAATTTAACGGTAATGGTACTCAACTTGTAGGGATAAATTTGCATATTTTACTTTAGAGGGACATATTTGATAATTTAAAACTTTATAGGGATACAATAAAATTTTCTAAGGATGAATATGTAATTTCATAGCTTCATAGAGAAACATAAGAAATTATCCCCAGAAATTATAATTTTTTTTTAAATCTTTCCCCATAGATTCAAAACAACATCAGATCTTTAGTATATATTTGATATATAGCATAGAGAAGTGTCATCCTAATCCAAGCAATATGTAGATACCGCATATACGTCAATCAATCATCTATCTATAAAGCACCAATAAAATCACAAATTTATGCATATCTCCAATAGTTATAATTACATTAATCTTTCAACAGACTACCCAGGCATACTGATATCACTAAGGGTGTCAACGAGCCGAACACGAGCGAGCTGATGCGGCTGTGTCGCTCGTATCATAACGAGCCGAGCTCGAGCGGCCTCATTACGGTATCGAGTCGAAAGTGCAGCTCCCGTGTTCGCTCGTTTACGAACACAAGTTCCGGCTCATTATTAATGAAGCCAAAAATTGAGATATCTCAAAAACAAATTTAAATTAAAAGGATATATATAAAAAAATAAATTATGAGATCTTTAGCATTAGACTTTAATTTAATGATTAAAATTTTACATATAAATAAGCCTTTTATATTAGTTGCGATTTTACTAATTAGTTGAAAAAAAAATCAATACAAAAAACTGTATGAACATATATATTTTTATTTATATATATAAATATAAGTTATATAACATTATATAAACTAAAAAATATGATTATTCGAGCTGTTAATCGAGTCGAACACGAGCGAGCTGACCAGCTATCTCGGTGCGATCGTTTATCAAACGAGCTGAAAAAGTCAGCTCGTGTCGTCTTTTGACATAAACGAACGATTGAATCTGCGAGATCATTTCCAGCAAGAACACCGAGCTGGTTTCGCACAGCGAGCTGGATTCCACCCCTAGATATCACCAACCAAATCCTATATTTCATATTTGCCTTCCTAATATTTCTAGTGCCGAATTAAAAATTCTTTCGTTAGCTAAAAAACAGACATAAAACCATAAGCAGCGTAAGTAATAATCCTCTTCCACAAAATAATAATAGATAACAAGATAAGTAGATACATAAATATGAAACAAAGTAGTAATTTAACTATCATTTAATGATACAGTTTACATTACTGTTCCACCCAATAGTAGTGCACATCTAGCCTCTTCAGCATTTAACCAACTCCATTTGTTAATCAATCTACCTCGAATATATCTCAAAATTTTATCGGAAAAAATTACTAGTTATAAATTCTTGCAAACGGGTAACATCAAATTCAAAATTATAAATGGGGCTTCTAGCAATACCTTTGTTGTAGAATGAACTAATCCGAACATCCATTAGATACAATTTTATCAAATAAAGTTAAATTGGAAAAGTCATTGCCTGAACAATAAAGTTTCAAGTGATTTTCAAATTTGTGAACTGAAAAATCATCAACAATCGGCAAAGAAGAACCCCAGAAATCGATCTAAAGATAGTCAGCACTTGCATGCTAACACCTCAGATCTTTTACTTGTTTTACCGGTCTTGCTAATATGGTCCATTCAAACCCGCTTAAGTAAATCTTCTTGCCGAAAAACTCAATGGTACAAACTTCCCACATTGCTCAAAACCCTAGAGAAATTTGAATAAATAAGCTAGAAGATTGGCAAACCGCACGCAATTTAGAAAAACTTATTATTACATTTTCTCACAAGTTTAAGTTTCTTGCTGTTGCCTACCATCTTTGCTTGCGCGATTAGCTGTATTGAGTCTGATGTCCTTTCCACCAACATAACTATACGACACCAATATCTTAGAGTGACCCCAATAAAATCCAAAAAAGAAGCTTCGGGCAACAGAAAACTTGACTAATGACTTGTTGTGCCTTACCTACCCACAACTTTATATCCAAACTCACATTATCATGAACTCCAAAAAATTGCATCTTTGGTCATCATCTTCCTACTATATATATGTTGTGTTGACATCTTTTAGCACTTAACTAATTATTGCTTCTTAACGACCGTTCATAGAGCAAGTGGCAAAGGCTTGGTGGTCGGTACCCGAGACCCAAGTTCGAATCCTAATTAAATAAACGAAGCGGATAGCGTGCTACCCCTATCCCTCAAAAAAAAAAAAAAGAGAAAAAAAGAGCTAATTATTGCTTCTTGACAAAACACCGAGTAGTTCTCATTTACATATTATTCGAGTGTTTAAAACAAGGAGAAAGCCAAATCTAGTCAAAGTTCACCTAAAAATAGGTGCATCGAGTTAAGTATAGCTGAAAAAAAAAAAGTATAACGCATGAGAAGCAACTTTTGTTTGCAACCAAGTTACTTTCTGTGAATCCATGAAATTTTGTATCGCTGTTCAATAAAACAAATAAACTTCTCCAAGTCCATAATTCGTAGCCACTGTCTTGCCCTTGCTTTAGGCTTTTATGATCTTCTTTTAACACCCCAAGTATTAGAGCTTCTTCTTCTGTTTCTCTTTAGGAAATGTCTATGCACACTCTACAAATCTAAGTTACTTCTTCCTTTCGAATTGTTTAAATGATGGATATTGAGCAAAAGAAAAATAAAAAACTAGCCGCCAATGAAAGCCTCCTAATAAAGAGTCATTCCAGCTTACCCAGCTCACAAACAGCCCAATATCCAGGCATAGCAGGAACTGTTAATTGCGTCCGGGTCAAAGTTTTCAAGCATCCCGACTTTCGTAAAAGGAAACTATAGGTTAAAATGTCTAGAACTATAATAATCATCAAAGAACCCTATCATAATGTTTCCTTGTGTACTATTGCTGTGACACTATAGTCTATATATTCCGAACTACGGGCGGCATTTCACGATACCTAGCAGTCTAGAAGAATCAGCCTAAAAATTTTGAACAAGAAAAATCATCTTGAAATTCAGTAATCTTCAAAATCACGGGATTCAAGCCAATAATACGAAGGTGAAGATAGCCAAAAACCATACAGTAGGAGATTAATCTAGATTCAAAGATTTGAAAATAAGCGACGCAATCATTAGTTCAACTAAACCAAAGGAGGATAGAATGATGCCAAAGTGACAACTTAATATCAAAACAAATGATTCACTAAATCCAAGCTGCTTCTTTTACAGGTACGATTTAAACACTACGCAACAACGTAATGTGTGATATACAACGTAGTACTCTAACCGCGCAGTACGGGCTAAACTAAGCAGCCACAAATAATTCACCAAACTACAGTGATGATACATGAGATATTGCTTACCCCAGTACCATAACCTAGTGTCTAAATAAATCAACCGCTAACATCAACGAGAAGCGAATTCACAGCACAAAATGGCCTAACGCGGTGAATTCGCACATAAAATATCACCAATTTAAGCTGCACAGATAAGTACCGAACTGAGTCCGCGTCTCGCGTTAATCAGTATAACCAATCACTATGAATAGATAATTAGCTCAAAGTTATTACGAAAACATCATATACCTACTAGTGATTTACCGTACGCTGGTTAAACGCCTAGCTAAAAGGAGAAATAGGAGAGCACCAGAAAAAAAAAAAAAAAAAAAAAAAAAAAAACCGTAAACCTCATTACCCAAAAAAAGCTGTGAGTAGATGATGTGGAGAGAAACGTGACCACATACCTTTTCGGAAACGGAGATCCCCATTTTCAGCTTCTTATTTATCTTCGATTTTTTCTTATTTGTTCTCTTTTTTTCGATCTTTCTTGAACTATTTTCGATCCTCTCCTCGTCTTTCGCCGATTCTTTTCCTTTTCTAGAAGCTTCTTCGTCGTCTCTCTCTCTCGTCTCAGTTCCCAGATCTCGTCCTACGCCTCCGCCTCCTCCCTCAGCGTCTCTCTCGCGTTCGCCTCCTACGTCGTCTCCATCACAGCCGTCGGATTCTTCCTCGACGCCCTCGATCAACGGCGAGAGCGCGAAGATCTCCGCGATCGACCTCTTCTTCTTCGGCGCCCTTTGCTTGCTCCTCCAAGAAGCTCTCATCGGCCTCTCTTCCTCCTCCTCCCCATCCAAAAGCGGCTTCTCGGCTAGGGTTTCGACCGCGGGTTCCTCGCCGAGGCGATCGGAGCCGTCCACGTCAGCCCTAGCTGCCGCCGCCTCCCTCGATCGAGCGGCGTCGAGCTCGTCGGACCACCACCGGAACCTCCGAGCGGAGATCGGGGGCAGAGCTCGAGCTTCGACTCCCTCTTTCCCCACGCCTTCGAAGGGCCAGCTCCCCCCCAAATCCAAGTTCCTCATCTTCGCCGCGAACTCCCTTCAACAAGATGAAGAGCAAAACGACCGGATCAAAACCCTAGAAAAAGAAAAAGATCGGAGAAACCGCAAGGAGAAAACCTAATCGCCACCGATACTTACCGGATCGAGAAGCTCTCCAAGTCCACCGCCATGGGGGAGATAGCTTCGTCGAAGAGAAGAGAGGAATCTTGAAGAGAGAGAGAGAGAGAGAGGAGGTGGTGGTGGAGAACAAGAAAAAAGGTGAGCTAAGAAAAATACTAATTAGTTACTAAAAATTTTAATTAATTTATTTTTTTTTCGGAAAAAAAAAAAGAGAAAGGAACGGAGGGGGAGGTTGGGGACTTGTGATAAAGGCCGCAANGATCATTGAATTAAAAGATGTACGTGCTTCGTGCTATTAATAGCATAATAGCGAAACTATATATATATATATATATATATATATATATATTTTGGGGTTTAGTTCTTAATAAGATAAGATTTTAAATCTATAGAATCCTAACCAGTTGAGTTAAAGAGCTCCATGGCTTAGATGGTGTTATAATATTATCGAAAACGTTAATATTTGGTGTTAATAATAATAATAATAAATAGAGAGCATGGGGAGGGCTTCCCGTAGGCGCGGGCAGTGGGGCCCGCACTGCGGTGCGCTTGTCCCACAAAAACATTAAACAGGCACCGGAATTTAGTGCCTGCACCGAGTGTATTCATACATTCTATACACCACTTCATTAAAATTTTCAAGCTTATATATGTAATGTAATATAAAGTATTTAAATATGACCTGTGCCGGAAAGATAACGAATTGAGTGTAAAATATTTTTTTTAAAAAAAATATATTATGATCTACATAATAGTTAGTCACAAAAATTTATAGTGAAAAAAAAAAGATTTTAATTTTGGACTTTTATCGTCCAGATTTAATGGTGTGATGTATAGAATGTGGGCATAGTTTGATAAAATGGCGATAGAAATCATCATTTTTATAATTGGAAGATCAAAAGAATTTAAAAGTATTTATAATGTTTTCTCTTCCAACGTTATAAAATTATGAGTATATAATATATATCTATCATTTGAGAAGCATATAGTCATGTATTTTTCAGTGGTAGTTTTTTTTGAGAAATAGGTAGCACGCTACTCGCTTTGTTTATTTCATTTAGAAATAAATTTAGCTGAAAATGTGAATCAACTAGGATTCGAACTTAGATCTCGGGTACCAACCACCAAGTCCTTGCCACTTGCTTTAGGGTATTTTCCAGTGATGGTTGTTACTGTAATTTTACAGTAGTGGGGGAGAAAATATTGAAAGCAAATTTTTAGTTTTTTGATTTTTTTTTAGTATAAAATATGAGCCATGCGTGCGCTGGACCAAACTATGCCGTACTTGTACACCCGGTTCAGGCGATAAGGGACGGAACCAGCGGCCCCGCACGTACGCGAACGTGCGTCCGATCAGATCAGACGGCCAGCGGAGCACCGGCGTATGGTGGGACCCACCCCAGGGCCCTTCCGTGCTGCCGTGCCTCGCTTGCACGTGATTGGTCAGGAGATTCTGCACCCATCCCGGGAACTAAATAAGGAGCAGGTGAAAAATATCTCCATTTTTTTTATTTTTTATGTATACTAGTGTAGTTATCCGGGCGATGCGACGGGCAGGTATTATCAGAGTATTAGATTTTTAATCCAATCCAACTCATCTTAAATAGAAACTATCAAATAATTTCAAAAAATACTGTAAAATAGGTTAAAAATAAATTAAAAAAATAGAAAATAAGAAGAGAGAGAAAACAAAGAAAAGATAGAGAAACTCTCACTTAATATTGGTCTCTAAGAGGGCGAGGCTTGCCATTGCTTTTACTGCCGTCTCGATCTCCACTGTCATGCCCACGCTTTCTTCCGCAGCCGTCTTAGTCTCCAGTGCCATCACATTCACCACCTCTGCCATCGCTATGACCTGAAGCATCGCCCACGTCTCAGGCTAAATGAAAAGAGGATAATACATCAAAATTAGGAATTAAAAAAAAAAAGTAAATAGATCCCACACCTCTTGCTAAATGAAGGAGGTTGTAATTTATTATAAGAAATAAAATAGGCTTTTATTTTCATAACATGCATAAGAGAGAATGAGGCTTTTGCGTGAGTTTTTATGATTTACGATTATATTAGGGTTAAAATGAATGGATACATTAATTAGACGTTATATGCGGAGGGAAGGCAAAGGGTTGGANAAAAATTAAGGGGTGTGCTCATATGTTATTGATGGTTCAATCTCTTGTGTAATTTTTGTGATTTAAATAAGCCAAATTGGTTACTTGAGATGAAACTTTGGAATTGTTGCGTGCTCCTCTTGCAAAGCTGTGGGATGTGCCATCTACGAAGCCACTTGAAGCTCTTAATTTTTTTTCCCTTTTTTTGGTTTTAAGAAGATCATTCACGTCTGAACACGGGGTTTAGCAGTAAGTTGAAGCTGTTAATTAGAGATTCCTTGAGTCTTTATCTATTAGATCGGGAAGTTGATTGAATAATGTGACTCCAAAGTGGAGTATACGAGGTGAGAATGTAGGTTACAATTTGATTCGTTTCGTGATAAAACAACTAAGATACAAGACTTGTTTAGTTTATAGATATCATTCTTTTTTTTGAGAGATAGGTAGCACGCTACCCGCTTCGTTTATTTCATTTAAAAATAAATTTAGCTAGAAATGTGAATCAACTAGCTCTTGAATAGTTGAATGGAGTTGTTGTAGGACTAGGATGATAGAAGCCAACTTGGATTTAATGGTAGTAGGTGGAATAGTATTTAATCAAAAAGTTAGAAATGACCAAAGGGTTGATCAAATGGTAGAAAACCTAAAAGCACTAAGGTATTTGTGCCTTTATATGTATTATAGCTAGCTCAACTCTATATATAGAAAGAGAGAGTAGAGTTTTTATATTTTCGGAAGTATAAGAGAGTTTGTACTTTCAATTTTTTTTACTCTGAATCAATCTCTTAAATTATTTTTTATTTTTGAATTAATATTATTATCCTAGGGAGGCCACTCAACCTTAAGGAGGATCACTCAACCTGTAACGATCCGACTCCCTAACAACAATAACTTGTTAGGCCCAAACCACCGGCCCAAATTGCTTAAACCACGTTATTATTACTAGCGTGTAGGCCATATAAACTGATAGAAATTGGGGTGTTACAAACTCCCCCTGTTTAGATCCTGATGTCCTCGTCAGGTCTAAACCAGATCACAAACAGACAGATCCAAACTAGATCATAGACAGACAGACAAATCAAGACCAAAATTACCATGTGATATGAGATTCTAAAGGTGTCTCCTACGAGTTCAAGAGGTGGCTCCCACCAAATCCGTTGGTGTAATACTTTGCCCCGCATAGCACTTAGCTCTCACACTTCCGGTTGATATTCGACTCTGATATCAATTGCAATGACACGCGCGACCCGCTAGCAACAATAATTCGTTAGACCCAAACCACCAGCCCAAAATGCTTAAACCCATTATTATTACTAGCATGTAGGCCTTACATAAACCGATCGAAATCAGTATCCCATTCAATGTGGGACTATTGGGACGTTACACAACCCCAAGAGAAACCACTATTTTTCTGACCCTATAATTCTTGATCAAAGGCTAAAAAGTCGGAAGCATAGTAGCTCTACAATATAGAGAGAGAGAGAAAGAGATAATATTGGTCCCTAAGAATTTGTAGGTGACTAGTGGAATAATATAATCGAAGAAATAGAATTCGTTAAAGAGATAGGTTTAACGGTGACAAACTTACAAGTTTCAAATATTTGGTACTTTTAATTAAAAGCATCATAACCAGACTCTATATATATATATATATATGTATATGTATATATATATATGNTCTAGGAAGGACCACTCAACCTTAAGGGACTAATATCATGCTAATCTTACAATTTCTCATCTAAGGGTTAAAAACTTGATAGCAAATAGGATCTTTTGTTATTAATAATATTCCAGCCTAACTATATATATATATTACATAATATTATTAAGTTGAAATACTTCTAAAGTAGGGTTTTTTTTGGAGAGAAAGACAACATGCTACCAACTTCGTTAATTTTTTTTAGAAATAAACTTAGCTGGAAATGTGAATCAATTAGGATTCGAACTTGGGATCTCGGATACCAACTGTCAAACTCTTTACCACTTGTGCTAGGGACAGTCGGTGTAGCTCTTGAATAGTTTTTTTTTTTTGAGAGAGAGAGATAGGTAGCACGCTACCTATCTCGGTGACAAACTTACAAGTCCCAAATATTTGGTACTTTTAATTAAAAGCATCATAACCAGACTCTATAAGTATATATATATATATATATAGAGAGAGAGAGAGAGAGAGAGAGAGAGAGAGAGAGATAGAGAGTCGAGCTATATCGAGTCGAACCCGTACGAGGTGACCTTAGCTCGTCTTCAGTTTATTAAGATTTTAAAGTGGAAATTTTAATTTACATTTAGCCCGTTTTTTAAGAGAGATAGATAATACGCTATCCGCTTCGTTTATTTGATTTAGAAATAAACTTAGCTGGAAATGTGAATCAACTAGGATTCGAATTTGGATCTCGGATACCAACCATCACGTTCTTTGCCACTTGCTCTAGGGACGGTGGATTTTATTTTTTGTTCAACTTTTTACAATTGGACGAGACAGATGTAGCACAGCAGTTCTTCACTGCACGATTTCTCTGAGTTAAAAATAATAATAATAATTGAGTGCAAGCAGTGAGGGCTGGGGAGAGCGCAGATTTTCTGCAGCTTAGGTTCGGAAATTAATTAAATTTTCAGTTTCACAATTACGCTTTTAGCCGTTGATTACTTTTTCTTTTTTTTTTTTGTTCCCTTTATTTTATTTAAAAATAAAATTAGTTGGAAATGTGAGGATTCGAACTTGGGTCTCGGATACCAACTAATAAGCCATTTATCACTTGCACTAGGAATGGTTGGTGTTTAGCTGTTGATTGCTAAACTTTATTTGGCTACAAAACATGGTAAGAGAATTTTGTGTCTAGAAAATTTCTGCATCTTAAATTATATTAATATAAAATAGTATTCAACAGTTCGGATTCGGGCGGATTTTTAAAAATCTGAACCCGAACACAACAAAAAATTCGAAACTCAAACCCGAAAATTCGAACCTGAAATAATTATTTCTCTTTTTAATATTTCAAAATATATTACATGAAATCTAAATTTTAAAATACAAATACGAATATAACATCAAATTTTTATATACATATTATATATAATGTAAAATAAATTCGGATCTGGATCGGGTTTGGATCTTATTTAGATTCGGGTCGGATACAGTCAAAATTTATATTTATCGAATTTTTATTTTTGATATTCATATTCAAAATCATATTTATTTAGAATCTGATAAATTCACTCCGTTTCAATTTGGATTCGCATGAAATTTTGATTATCTCACTACACAAGGGGACAAATTAAGCAGCAAAGATGTACGTACACACGGGGGAGTACGGTTGTTGAGGGGAACAATACAAATGCATAAAAGCCTGTTCAATATTACTAGGTGTGTCCTATATCTTATGTGGTCTCGTACATTAAATTAAGTGCAATGTTACCTGCATTCTTAAATTAAGTGCCAGATACATACCTCATCTATTAAGTTTTTTATTTTTTTTAAAAAAAAACTCTCTAGTCGTTATTTTTTTTACTAAAATTTATTTATATTTTTATAAATTTTAAATTTTAAAAAAGTATAAAATTTATATCTATATAAACATGTAGAGATAACATTTTTCACTAATATTCTATATTTTTCACTAATAAAGTCTTTGGAAAAGTTTTGAACGGACGCGAACTTTTTGAAAAAACTTGTTATTTAGCTACCAATATTTACATGAAAATTAAGAAAAAAACACGTAAAGGGTTTCTTTNAAAAAAAAAAAGAAATAAAGGGCTGGTCTCTTTTTTTAGTTCCCCTCCACGTAGGAACTTGTTATTTACTGCTCCCTGATTAGTTTAAAAGTAGCTTTACAGTGTCGAGTTTTGGAGCTGCTTCACACACACACACATCTTTCATTTTAAATTGTTTACACACACACACACACACACACACACACACATCTTCACACACACACACACACACACACACACATCTTACACACACACATCTTTCATTTTAAATTGTTTACACACACACACACACACACACACACACACACACACATCTTTCATTTTAAATTGTTTTGTTTAAATTCTTTTAGTTTAATTAAGTTAAAATTTTATTAGATCTAACAGTTTATTAGCTTAAATCTGTAATTAATTTTAGTTTTTGATAAAAATATTGTAAATTATCAAATTTGATGAAATTATTATCTAATATATAATAATTCAATGGAAATCACACAAAATTTTATCGTGTTATCGACTTAGCTTACTTTTAATTTGGTGCTACACAATTGTTCTTGGTTAAGGGCTATGCATAAAATCTATAAACTTTTTAATGTTCTTACAAAATTAATATATAAACAACAATTTAAAGAGGTAAATTAGTTCATACGAAGTTTTAAAATGCAGAATTGGGTGATAGCCGGTCACATTATATTAACACGTACATAATTTGCAATCAAAGTTTAAAAACTTTTTGCAACCCTCATCCAGGAAAGATACGTAATAATTTCACACTGCATAATGATATACCATTTTATCTTCTTTTTCTTGGTGAACAAATTATATCACCCAAATTTAAAGAAAATAAGAAATAATGCTTTCCAAAACTGCGACACCAACCAGAAGAAAGAGAAAGCCTCCTCAATAATGTTTAGGAATAGACAACATATGAGAAAACTAACCTTCCATCTATTCGCAATATTTGTTTAAGTCTTGTAAAATCATGTTGGAAAATTTGCAACCTTAACATAATAACACGTCACACTTCAGTCTTTTCATAGCCAACAAAAAGTTGTTGATTATACAACATTGCAAAAAAACAAAAACAAAAAAAAAAGTGGCAATTGAAGTTGATAATAAGGAGACATTGGAAAGAGCAGTGATAACCACACAGTCGATTTAGTGAGCTGAATAGACTTAAGGGAATTTGCAGAGACTCTAGGATTGGAGGACCCCACATGGTATCCAACAGCCCTCCAAGACAAGCGGCCCTGGCGATTCGTTAAATTTCCACTATAATCTAGCAGTTAGTCAATTTTGGCATTTATCATTTGCAGTTGTAACATTTGTCGCCTTAGACCGACCGTCCCTAGAACAAGTGACAAAGGGCTTAGTAGTTGATATCCGAGATCCAAGTTCGAATCCTAGTTGATTCACATTTCCAGCTAAGTTTATTTCCAAATAAAATAAACAGAACAGATAACATACTACCTATCTCTTAAAAAAAAAAAAAAAAAAACATTTGTCACCTTAGTAGTTTGGAGTTCCTATCAGGTTCTTGATACATGGCAAGAACATTTGTCCACTCCAAATAAATTCAAAGAAAATGACAAGAGAAAAATCCAACTTATAAATCAAAATTTCACATCAACTTAGGTCGGCAACTCAATCAATCACTATCTGCTATTAATTCCAGACAAAGCTTATTGGAGCACGATCTCATTCTATATTCTCAGCTTAAATGGTTCCAACAACAAACCTCCAAATAATTCTAATACTATTCTGTAAGCCTGAAGAAACATTGTACTCTATGCTTTTTATGGTCACAATCTGTCAGACATCTACAAGCTGTTTTTTTTGAGAAAAGACATCTACTAGCTTTTAATAACACCATATCTGAATAAAATATGAAATTCTTTAGAGTTAAGTGCATACAACTTTTCGTAAAAATATCAAATAATAGATATATTTTCATAAAATTTAATTTTTTATATTTATATTTATAGAAATTCGATGATAAACAGTACTTTAACGATAACAAATCAGAAGGACAAATATGAATATCACCGAATTTCTGTAGATATAAATATAAAAAGTTGAACTTTATAAAAATATATTTGCTATTTGATATGTTTATAGAGAGCTATATGAAATTAACCCAATTCTTTAAATTGGATAGCTTGGCGGGATCTGAAAAAAAATATATTTTTTGGCCGACCGTAGGACCAAAACAGAGCGTTCAACCAACAGAACTAAAGCCCAAGCCAGGCCCAGATTAGATTTGGGCCTTTGATTTTGAGGTCTGAACGGAACCAATGAATTAGATTGGGCCTGATCCAACCGACAAAAAAGTGGGCCCAGTAGNATTTGCACCATTACACCATTACAATTTTGCACCATTACACCGTTACACCATTTGCACCATTACACCATTACACCATTTGCACTATTACACCATTCGCTGGTCGGCGGCTTCTGCGCGGTGGCGGGAGGAGGGGCGACGCCGACGGAGAAGAACACGCGCGGCGCCGGCGCCGGCGCCGGCTGCGCCTCTGCCTCCCCCTCCTGCACCCTGCCACTCGGCCTCCCCTTCTTCTTCTTCGCCGTCGTCTTCTTCTCTGCCTCAACCAACTCGGTGTACCAGCCGGACTCGTCGGAGTCGCGCTTCACCAACTCGTCGGACGAGGGGCGCGATCGGGACATGACCAGCCTGTCGACGGCGCCGTCTGACGACGAGTAGTACGACGGTGAGTCGTCGAAGAGCATGATACGCGACATCAAGTCGTCGGCACACGTCGACCGCCTCTTCTTTGAGCCCCCCGGCGCTGACACGGGCTCCATACTCGGCGACGCAGCGCCGAAGAAGGCAGAAGACGACGACGACGACAGCGCCAATAGCGACAGCGACGACAACGGCGGGGCGGTGCCGTTCAAGGAGAGCGCGGTGATGGCCATGGAGTCGTGCGACCCCTTCCTCTCCCCCCGCTCTCCTCCACCTTCGCCGCCGCCGCCGCCATGGCCGTGGGCTCGGCGACGGCGACGGAGACGACGATGGGGGTGGGCTCGGCGGCGGCGGCGGGGGAGAGGAGGAGGGGGTCGCAGACAGTGGAGAGGAGGGTGAGGAGGGAGGCGACGGTGAAGAAGGAGGGTGAGGAGGGAGACGGCGATGAAGAAGAAGGCGATGGTCCGCCTCTTTTTTTTTCGGCGAGAAAAAAAAAAACAACAGAAACGAAGAGGAGAGAGAAAGAGGAAAGAGAAAAAGTAATAAGGGTATTTTGATCAGTTTGCTGAAAAAGCGGACCGAATCTGCAAAAACGAAAAAGGTGACCCGATTTTGTAAAAGCCCAAAATAAGTGAATTTTTTATGCAAAAAGGCCTTTATCATTTGCTGTTGTAACATTTGTCACCTTAAACCAACCGTCCTTAGAACAAGTGGCAAAGGGCTTGGTGGTTGGTACCCGAGACCCAAGTTCGAATCCTAATTGATTCACATTTCCAACTAAGTTTATTTCTAAATGAAATAAACAAAACAGGTAGCGTGCTATCTATCTCTCTCT
>NC_033625.1:1761677-1794272 GCF_001540865.1 Ananas comosus | reverse complement strand
AAACACGCGACTCAATTTACCGATTTCTTGTTGACGGTGATCTTTGCCGGTCCTCGATCGATAGGAATCCACCAATCGACCTTGCTGCAACTCCTCGCAGCGTCAACGCCTCAACTCCTCGAAGCGTCCACCGAATCCTCAGCTTCGCGCGAGATCCACGCGCCGAACCTCCTTCCGGAGCTTGTAGAATCGAAGATTTGCGGTGATTCAACTTTTGAAAACCATAAGCTATGAGGGTTCACCTTTAATCAATCATCTACTTGATTCTCGTAAGAAATTTTGAGTAAAAACGAAGAATCAAGCCGATGTTGATTGCTAGAAACTCATCATATAAATCGAAGCGAAGAAAACGAGTTTCTAGGGTTTGGAATTGGTAAAATATTCAAAAGCCTTAATTTTAGACGACCCACATGGCTTATTTATATGTTTAGAAGACTTAGAAGTAGACTAGGATTGCAAAAAGTCGATTTCAAAAATCTGTGTCGTCCTCAGAGACCGGTCCTGTCGAGGAGACCGGTCTGTGAGAGACCGGTCTCTCAAGTGAGGAACCGGTCCCTCCCTGCGTGACCAAAAACCCCACGTTCGGGAACCGGTCTCTCAAACTTGAGACCGGTCCCTCGCTGCGCGACAGAACCACCAAGGTTCGGGAACCGGTCTCTCATCACAGGGGACCGGTTGCATCAAGGTTTACGCAGTGAGGACCTTGGGGGAACCGGTCTCTCCATTTCAGAGACCGGTCCCAGAACACAAGAAAGTTCAGAAAATTTGTTTAAAAACAATCTAAGCCTTCTGAACTTATTTTAAACATGTATCTTTACCACAAATGATCTTTTCTACATACCTTAGGTGTCGATCTTTCCGAATGAGTCTTTGTCCTCCAATTTGAATCTTTTCTCAAAATCTTCTGCAATCAACTCTTCAAGACTCGAAATAACTTTACGAAATTCGCCAACCTATAAAATCCTTAACACTATTCATCATTCTAGTTATCCACAACTAGGGTTATAATTTGCACATTTTCATTTACTTTGCTACCGTCCAAATTTCTACTTAGTTGGACATGTCGATTTATACCCAATTCTTAGGGATTTAACATGAGGTTCATAGTTTTCATATTCTCACTCATCTTGTTACCATCGAGGTTTCCAGTCAATTAGAATTATCGACATTCATATAGCTTGAACTATAATACATTCACTTACATATATGTTTAGACACATGCATCAGATATTCGCTTTCAAGTGTCGACAATTATGTATGCCTTAGCATCTAGGTTCACATTTCATATTCAATTTACATGCCCTTGGCATTTACAAGTTCAACATTTAGATATATATCATATGAATTTAGCATTAGCATAACATATCTTTGATCATATGAATTTGATATCGGCACTTATATGAATTTCGCACAATCTACAATATGTCCATAGCATGGAATTCATATTTTCTAGCATGTTTCTTACTTGTTTACCATTATACATTACATTCATATATATCTATTCTCACGTCTCTAGCATTCACAAGTCATGCATTCATATTCATTTGATACTCTTAGAGGTCATTTAGCATTAATATTCATATGTCGACAATCATACTTATATATGCGTCAAGTGAAACCATACTTTACTTTGGCATGGAAGTGACCTAATCACTTCGGTAAGCACAACCCACCTTTCTTTGATGCCGGAAAGGGAGAAATGCGCTTCTAGCGCTTTCCCGAGAACCGCGACCCGCGCTCGTGACTATCGACGCCGAAAATCTTCTTTTGGCGATATCTTCGCGTAGGAGCGACGGATTGCCGAACCGACTTCGCCAGCGTGTTTCTTTTACCCCCAATTTGGTTTGTACGCGGTCAATTTCACGGTAGGACCTTTATCCTGCAAAAGTGCATTATCGGGGTCAAAATCAAATTATCGAGCAATTCAACTTTCATTTCATTCCATCTCTCTCACTTTCTCATTTTCTCTTATCTTTTCTTTCACTTATTCTTTTCCTCTCTTCCTTTTTCTTTTCGTTTCTTTCTTTCTTTCCTTTCTTTCTTTCTTTTCTTTCTTTCTTTCCTTTTCTTTCTTTTCTTTTCTTTTCTTGCTGCCCCTGCAGCTAAGCTTGCAGCAGCTCATTGCTGCTGCTGTTGCCTGCAGCTGCTCAGCCTGCAGCAGCAGCCAAGTGCTGCTGCTGCAGCTGCTGCCTGCAGCTGCTGCTGCTGCAGCTGCCTGCAGCTGCTGCTACTCACTGTTGCTGCTGCTACTGCTTTTGTTGCGCATGCTGCTGCAGCTGCTGCTGTTAGCTGCTGTTGCTCCAGCAGCTGCTGCTGCTGCTGGTGCCACAGCTGCTGCTGCTGCTTTGCTCACTGCTGCTGCTGCTGCTGCTTTGCTAACAGCAGCAGCAAGAAGCTGCTGCTGCTCCTGCTCACAGCAGCTCCTGCTGCTGAAGCTGCTGCTGCTAAAGCTCCTATTGCTGCTGCTGCTACAACCAGTAGCAGCAGGGAGAGGGTGAGAGGGAGAGAGACAGCAAGGAGAGGAAGGGAACTAGAATCCTACCTCTCTTTCTTCTTCTTCTTCTCCTTCTTCTTCTTCTCTTTTCTCTTCTTCTCTCCTTCTCTCTCTCTACGTATGAAGGATGAAGAGTGCGGAGGGGATAAGGATGGAGGGGATAGCCTGGCTGGTTAGTGGAAATCCACTAAGCCTAGGGTATTTACCATTTTGCCCCTCGAGTTAAGTCCATGTAGCGACACGGATCAAATACCTTTTGTAAGCCCTTCTGACAGTCCGATTGAGCTCAAATTTGGCAGGCATACTCGGTTTTCCTTAACAAGTCCACTGAAATTTTAACATTTCAGTTTCGACCCCGTTTGGTCACTGCGAACTGTCCCGAACTGTAATCTTTATCAGATAACTTTCAGATGCTATTTCTCTCTCTACAGGTGTCAGAAAAATCTGAAACTTCAAATCTAGCCTCATAAAAATGTTCCTGACATCTCTGCCAATTTTCATAATTTTCTGACACTGTGCATTTTCTGCTAATTTTCTCAGTCCCGTTCTTTACAGAAAATTCTAAAGTTTCCGTTTTCACTCCGATTTCACCCAAACATGTCCAAAAGATACCAAGGGACCTTCACAAGCTACTAATTTAATTTGGAAGCAATTCCTTTTCATTTTGACATTATTTGAGCCGAATTAGCAATAGAATCGGCTCCAATTTTATTATACGGCAGAAATTTCTCCTTTTTGCACTACCACTTCGCACTGAACACTTCAAAACCCTTTGAAAGGCACACCCTTGCTTTTTCAAACTTCACATAGGATTCGAGATACCACAATTTATCCTCATGCCTTACTTTAATTCTTTTAATCAAGTTAGCGTCGGAAATCCGAAAATTCTCTTTACTTTCGTTTCGCGCCCAATTTGCGCCGAAACACTTATTTATCTCCAGAATTCATTTCACGTCATCACACAATCACTCGGGGAGGATGTCCAACTAGCTCAATCCTCACTTTGATCCTCTAGATCAAAGTTGACATCGCAACTCCAAGTTTCCATATGTTACATCTCTATAAATAATCCCATGTATCTATCAGGAGGACGGAGACCCTACTAGACTTGCGAGGTGGCGGTGTAACTTCAAGTGTCACAGGATTTCAGGGAGGGCTCTTGAATATTTGATTCTAAGAGAATTTCTCCTCTAGTTTATTTTCTCGCCACTGCTCAGCCAAAATAAATTCATTTCAAGAAAGAAGCATGACGGCCTCACAATCACATTATGGCTTCTGGGAATAAAAATATCATCAAGTGATTCTTTAGGATACCCAATGAATCTACTTGTACTGATCTCGCTTTCCAACTTGTCCGTCTTAATTTCTTAATATAAGCTGGACACCCCAAGTTTTAATATGAGTAAAACTTGCTCTACCATGCCACATCTCATATGGTGTGGTCGGAACAGATTTGGAAGGCACTCTGTTCAAAATATAAATAGCCGTAAGAAGTGCGTAACCCCAAAATGACATAGGTAAATCTGTAAAGCTCATCATAGATCGAACCATATCCAATAAAGTTCGATTCCTCCGTTCAGACACTCCATTCAATTCTGGTGTTCTAGGAGGAGTCCATTAGGAGACAATACCATTATTCTTGAGGTAGGTTAGGAAATCCGTACTAAGGTATTCCCCTCCTCGATCTGATCGAAGAGCCTTAATTGGTTTTCCCATTTGCTTTTCTACTTCTTGTCTAAAGTCTTTAAACTTTTCAAAGGCTTCAGACTTGTGTTTAATTAAGTACACGTACCCATACCGTGAATAATCATCAGTAAAGGTAATGAAGTAGAGATAGCTACCCCAAGCAGACACATCGAATGGTCCACATACATCAGTATGTATTAGGGCAAGTACTTCAGTAGCTCTCTCTCCTTGTCCAACAAAGGGAGACTTAGTCATTTTTCCTTGAAGAAATGATTCACAAGCTGGATATGGTTCAGTGGGTAAGGACCCTAAGACACCATTCTTAGCTAACTTGTTAATCCTATCCTCTCCAATGTGACCAAGTCTAAGATGCCACAAGTACGTTTTATTTACCTCCTCTCTTGGTCTTTTGAAACCAATGATATTCTCATTCATGCCATTATCAATTGTATTAACACTAACATCCATATGTAAGTGATAGAGATTGTCAATTAAAGAACCATAACCGATCAAATTATTTCTCAAATAAATTGAACAAACGTTTGATTCAAAAATAAACTTATAACCATCCATTACCAAACGTGAAATAGAAATAAGGTTTCTAGTCGCACTAGGAACATAAAGACAATCTCTAAGTTCTAAAACTACTCCTGTCGGTAGACATAAAGGATAAGTCCCCACGGCAACAGCAGCAACTCTTGCTCCGTTTCCAACGCGTAGGGTAAGCTCTCCATCCTTAAGTCTTCTACTTTGTTTTAGCCCTTGCATTGAAATACATAAATGCGAGGTGCATCCAGAGTCAATGACCCATGTGAAAGTAGAACAAACCGATAAGTTAGTAGTTTCAATGACATGAATCTCAGACATCTTAGCCCTGCACAGTCGCTTCGACACCTCGTAGCGAGCTGTTCGACTTTCTTCATCATACAACTCCTTGAGATGAAGTAGAATATCAGCAGCACTCTCCATGTGCTCATGCTGGCGTTGCAACTCATTGCTCATAGACGCAAGCATGTAACATTTTACCTTCATATCGTCATCAGTCCATTTATTTCTTGCAGCTGTTTGTTGAGCCGTCGAATTTTCGGGCACCGCTGGAGCCTCCGTGTCCAACACATAGGCTAGTTTCTCAAAATTGAGAACAATTCTCAATTTCCTCAGCCAATCGGTGAAATTCGGTCCAGTTAAGCAATTAATATCAAGTATTTTGGCAAGTGGGTTAGATGCAGCCATTTTCTGTAGAAGGTTAAGATTCTAATTAGTTGTGTACTTAATCATAATCCATTTGATTAGGGTCTTTAAATCTAAATGGTGCCTCCCACTAATTTTGGCGAATCTCCACACTCCCCGAGCGGAGAAAACGGAAACTTTACTTAAAAGTTTCTAGTGGGTATTGCGGTCCCATCTGTTTACACACCACCTCATCCTGACAGATTCTTGGCAATGAGCAAACAAATAAGTGAACAACTCTTGTTCAATGCTTCTCAAGCAAATTGCAATCTAATCCTTGGCCTCCATAAGATATAGGCCTCATCCTGACAGATTCTTGGCTTTATCTCGTGGTTAAGTTAGACCCACCGTTCATCGTGCAAATAAGAATGTCATTGAATCCTCATCCTGACAGATTCTTGGATCCAACCCCTTTCTTACCGCACAGCATCTCATGCCAATAGAATGGTTGCGGCTCCCTAATGCAACTGACCCCCGTATCCGGGTGCATCAATCAACACTAAAGAGACGCCCACACCCTACAACGGTGGAAGGCCACTAATGGGTTCATAACACCATTAACTTAATATTTTATTTAGGGAGATTAGTTGTCTCATCAGTTTTAATTTATTATTAATTTACATCTCATGCAAACCATCGCATCACATGCATACATATATCGCATATATAAAAATAACTACCGGTGATGATCATGGATTTTATCTTGATTCGGGCCTGAGCCACTAGGCCGGAATCGGGTCATAAGGGTATTACACACAAGAAAACCTTTTCTTATTTTCCGTCTCGATCGGATTGGAGTTGATCAACTCTTGTCTTCTCCCTTGATCAGCATCTGGTCCAAATTTGATCCGCATCGCATCAACTCTTGAATGCAACGAATCCCTCTGGAACCTAAACTACCCTTTTCCCTTCTTAATTTTACAACAATAACTTTACAACCCATAAAATTAATGAGACACGCAGGTCTCCAAATTACATAATTTAATTGGTGCACGCAGGCACCTAAAAAAATAATCTAATACTGGGTCCTTATTAAATTACAACAATTCACATCATCACATGATACATGCACATCACAAGGTCGCTATTTTTAGGACTTAGCCAAATTTCAGCCTTTTTCGTTTCTTCTCCGTTTTCGCTCGTTTTCGCTCGTTTGGCCTCCGATTCTTTTCAAATCGAACCGAGACTCTCCAAACATGTTTTCGAGTGTATTTTCATCATCTTTTCATCTGCTCTAATGCCGGATTTAGTCCATGGTCCAACATAGCTTTTGGGTCCCGTTTTCGCGCCTATGCGCTCCGAAAACGCCCGAATGCTTCCGGACTTCACCGGAATCATTCTAATGGCTTTCCAAACCAACATACCCCGCAACTTCATAATTTTAGAAGTTCGGTACCTTACATCCTCCTCTCCTTAATAAGAGTTTCGTCCTCGAAACTCAAATCTCATCTCAAATCGAGTTATCGAGCATCTGAGGGTAACAATGCACTTTTGCACTTCGGGGTGGCCTTTCTCTCATCGGAACTATCTAAAGGCCCACTACGGAGGATGTGAGACCAAATTCACTCACCTTTGCTAAGCACAACACCAAAAGTGCATTACGGTACCGCAAGTCTCGGTGGCAGCGTAAGTCGACACTCGACAACTCTACACGCTCCAACACCACTTGCTACCGAATCCAGGGAGTACACTTCGATTCGATCACCGGCATTGCCTAGAAGGCAATATTATTGGTGCATCGACCCATCGCAAGTGTTACTATCACAATCAGATCTTTTCTCTACATGGAGACGGCATACTTCGGCACGTCTCCAATCTCGATTCTCAAGAGAGCATCATCCTCAAACTGCGTGGCTATCCGGTATTCAAGTGTCTCCAAGAGACCACTTTACTTTCTCTTTCCATTGCCACGGCTAATATCGAATCGTACCTACAACGAACTCACACGAACACTCCATTCGGGAATCTAAGCCAAACTCCTCGACAGAGTTACCGGCCAAACCGATTACCTCGGTTTCCATAGGTGGACCAACAGTCACCAATTCAACATAGGCCTATAGCCTAAACTGTCTCGATACTCGTAACGTCTCTCGCTCGCAAGCGTAGATCCAACATAACTGGGCGAAATTCTCACTTGGGAATTCGCACACACTTCAACCAGGAGCAACCATGACGCTATACCTCATCAAATCCTCAGGTTGGGTCACTACACACTCGGTGTCACGCCCCGGGACCGGCGGAGGCCCTCCCGGTAGCGTGCCCAGACCCGCCATATGTCTACACATATAAGGCGTCTAGAATAAAAGCGGAAGTAAAAGCAAGTAATAGAACAAATAGAAGAAGTGAAATAACAAGCAACTAATGATATCAGAGCGAGTAAAGTTCTATCATCTACACCAAAGTAAAGAGATAAAGCTAGACAATAAAAGAAACCATAAGTAGTACACTATCAGTCTCAAAAGTACAAAAATGGTGGTCTCTAGTACACCGGTAAAACCCTCAACCTCTCACAAGCAAAAAGAAAACACGAGAGGTAGACCACCTATCGAACGATCCCTCGGTAAGCACGCTAGCCCGAGGCGATACCCTTTCCGCGATCCCTGGCCTCTCCCTGCGAGGAAGGCTCTGAAAACATCGAGAAAAAGAGGGCGTGAGAACTATAATTTATAGTTCCCAGTGGGCAATTACTGACCTCAGCTCATTGCTCCACTAGGCCCCAAGGAAAAAGAGGGGTAAGTCCAACAATAATAGTAACGAGTAAATAGCATATATGAAAGCATAATTAAGATACTAAGCTACTACTTGCAATTAAACATGGCATTTATAGTACAATTTTATCTTGTCCTGGATAGTTTATAGGTCTACATGTTCTCAAGTATTATCACGATTTACTTTATACAGATATGAAAGTGACACTTTGTCATGGCTACAATGCATATAAGTATGCAATAAACAACATCTCCTAGCATGCTACATGTATGTATGAATACCCAAAAGTCCACAACTATGCTAGAAGTGATCATAATAAACTCAACACCGTGTCGATTTCCATTTCCAACAGAGGACCTACCAAAGGTAGTCCAGCTTGTGCCGCCTAAGTGCCTGTGGTAGCCCAACATCCCTACTCTTGGAATGTGTCTGTCCCACTCGACCCCGTAGGCTTCTCAATACCGCACGAGCGAACATAGTCGCGTAGGCTAACTCCGGAGTGCCGGCTTGTAGGGAGCGACCCTCACAAGCATGTACGAATGAGCACAAATGGCAAGCAAGCGTAGTCCAAGTCTCAAGTATCCAATCATCATGTCTCTAACATGGCAATAGCTACTAGTAACCCAACGGTCTAGCTCAAAGTCACAAGGTGATATCTCAATACTCACTTGCTTAGTGCCTCTTTATGACACTTAAGCACCACAACTAACCAAGCTCAAATCACGTTCTATGTCCCAAATATGACATTAATACCAATGTTTACTATAACTCGGGGCCCAATGCCTCTTTATGACATTGACCCAAAATCCCAAATAGTCTAAGTCCCCAAGCCTCTCTAGGCTTCCAAAGTCCCTAATGTCACGATTAGGTATAAAGGTAAAATGCATAAAAGCAATGTTCATTTTCATAATAGGAATCATGGTTCCAAGTCTCAGCTAGAATGCTATATCCCACATGCATGTACCCTACCACATAGGGGTCCAAAAATCTACTATTCATAACATATGCATGTTAAGCATTCTAAAAATCATAATAAATACATTTAATATGAATATGCATGCTTTTCCAATTTACGAAACATATTTCGCAATATATGAGAATTTCTCATATAAAGGCTAGGTCAAACCCACCGAACCGTCGCGTAGGGTCTCGTCTCGCCGAACGGAGTTGTCCCCGAGTCTCAAAATACCCTAAAAGTATCGAGCGACAAGATACACAAGCATTACGATCAACCATAAGATCAAACTTTAACAAATATAGCAAAAGGGCTAAAACTCACCTAATGAGAAGGAATCTCTTCCAAAGCTCCAAACGAGAGCTAGAACCCTTCCAATCCAAGCCCAAGGAAGGTTCTAATCCAATCAATCTAGCCTCAAAAGCCCTAGATCAAAAAGCCCCAAAAATCAACCCTAATATCCATTCTAGGGTTCCATATGGTAAAACCTACCAAATCAAGGATCAAAGGGTAGAATCCAAGTACTAACCTCCCAAGATACCTCCAAACAAGCTTCAAATCTTCTAGGGATGAAGATTGATCCACCACCAAGCTCTAAAAGCAAGCTCCAAGCGTTGCAAGAGTGGAAAGGAGAGAAAGGGGTTGAGCTCCAAGCTCCCTCACACAAGCTCTTCTTCTTCTTCTCCTTCTCCTTCTCCTTCTTCTTCTTCTCTCTCTAGAAGGTGTAGGGTGGTGAGAAATGAGGAGGGAAGAGAGTAAAATGGCTAATAAGCCCATCTAATGTGACAAAATCCGGAGAGGCCCCTCAAAAATCCAAAATTGCAACAGCCCGGTCTGGGCAGTTTTCGCCCAGAGGGACCGGCGGCTCGTGCCAATCCAGTTGATGCCGCGCTCAATTTTCCTCGGGGTTCCACGGCTAGTGCCTGTCCTGAAATCACGATGGCCAAAACGTCCACCTCGTCTAAGCCAAAATTCACAACTTTTTCAGTTGGCGTGAGAGTCATTGCTCTTCGCGAGAGCCAGCTGGATGATACAAGTCTTAAGTGTTCCTCGTGAATCCAACATCCTCCGGGGAACGGTACACTAACGGATGTCGTCGATGAACACCTGACGAGCAAAGCCGCTTGTCTTAAGGTATAGGCTTGGAAAACACTTGGGTTCATCAAATCCATACAAGCTCGCCGGGGGCATTAGTAAGCCAGACGGCATAACAGTGGATAAGGCTCATAGTCGCACTACCGTGCTTCCTAGAAAAGCCGGGGTTTTCGATCCAACACCTGGCTTGGTGGCTGATCCTTCTAGAGCATGGGTTCAGCTTCATCGCCGAGGGACTTACAAGTCAATCTTGGCAATATACACAAGATCCCTGGAGCTCGATCAAATAGATCATACATTCTCCGGTAATGGCTACTGTGTCCGTTAATCGTGACTTTGATTAAGTTCGACGTACGATTACGTCCACGCGATAGCGAAGGTCGGACCATCCTTCTGCTTCAGCAAACAAAACCGGTCCCAACGGTGACGGAGCACCGTCGTCGCACGGAGCTCCGTTATCGCAGAAATCTGCGGAAGCTGTGCTTCAGCCTTCGAATTGGGCTGCCTGGTGCCATTCCTCGGTATAAGGGTGGCGCTTGTTGGAGATTTTAGGGGTAGTGCTGCGCGTGGGGGGACGGATCTTACCACAAACCAAGGTCTCCCATATCAGGTGCATGCCTGGAAGCTGCGCTGGAAGCGCATCCTCAAACTCCCGCACACGGGGATATCCTCAATCCTAGGGCCGTCGTCACACCCGCGAACACAACAGTACAAATACGGGCTAGGCGCCATGCCTCTGCTTAATCACTGCCTAGCTCGAGAGGAGCTGAAGTCGTCCATGGCAGAACAGCGAAGCTCTGGCGTATCCTCGGTACACAAGCGCGCCATCCGCCTGTGCCGCCGGCTTCTCTAGAATGTCACCGTTCGATTTCTTGCAATCGGATGGGTGGCAAGGTACTTGGGCAACCAAGTCCAGCCTAGACCTGACGACATCAAACTTCCCCCGGTAGTTGTATGCAGGAAGGCTAGGAAGTCACGGGCAGTGATCCAATCTCCAACCCGAAGGTAGGGCAACTGGGGCAAAACTTCCCCGAATGTCCAAGTGAGATGATCGGGGTACAACAACTGCGTTCGCCGGATGCAACAAAGTACAAATCGGATGCCAGTGCAGCTCGGCAACATGGCGCGTCATAAGCGATGAATGCGATGCACCGGTATCAAACAAAGCTCTAGCTCGAATACCATAAAGTTAACAATGATACCTGCCGACACCGGGATTCCGGGCTGGCCGCCGGGCTCCGTCGGTTCGTGGGCCGCTACTACATCGCGCCGCTCGGAGCCATGTCGTGACCCCTCCGTCTGCGCTGGACTGGGCGGCCGTCCTGGCCTGGTGAGCTGCGTCGGAAGATGGTCCCCTGGCCTGGGAGGCCTAGTATGCTGGTGCAGGATGCGCAGGGATGGCTGCTGGCGCTGACGCTCCCTCGGGACAGTTCGACTGGAAAGTGGCTCCTGGGCACACAAGAAGCACCGGCCAGTTGCGTGTACACTGCTCGGGTAATGAGGGCCACCACAGATCAGCCGCGGGGGCCTGGCGACGGAGTCGGGTCCTCCTCGCTGGAGTAGCTCGGGCCGCGTCCTCGGCGATGCCTCCTGCCTCCGTGGATGCCTCGGCGGCCTCGCGTGAGTGGCCGTCTGAACCGCACCCTCAGCCGGCTGGCTCTTGCCTTTGCGCCTTATCTAGGGCTCGCTTTTTGGTCGCTTCCCTGAAGATCGGGCCGTGCTGCCCTGCACTGACGAATGCTCGATCCACAATCCCCTCCGACCGATTATCTGGAGGGTTGGAAGACTGCGCCAACGGAGAATAGGGAAGCGCGCAACCGGCGCTCAAAGGATTGCCGGTTGCGTGTATCCTCGTCGTTCCCGCACCACAAAAGCGCCACACAATGAAGTATGCGAGAGGAATTCCCTCTCGTACTTTGCCACCTGAGCCGCTCGTCCTGCCAAGCTGCCGCAAATCCTGCTCCATCTCCTCTTGGACGCGTGGTAGGAAGGTGGTGCGCCAGAAGAAGGGCTCGATTGGAACCTCGTCCAAGTGAATCGGCGCCAAGTCGGTGTTGGGGTTGTCCTGGATATCCAACACGAACGGCTAGCCTCGCCGTCCAGGAAAGTGAGTGGCGGACCACACTCATCCCTCGTCTTTCCTCGGACGAAGTACTGCGAAACAGCTGTTGTTCGCATGTGCCGATCAGACCACTTTGTTCAACAACTCAGTGTGGTCGACGGTTGCTTCGCCATCAAACGGTCCTCGGGCTGAACCTCCTGACTCAGCTGAGGCGGATCCATCAGCCGACACCGCTGCTCCTCTGCCATCACGGGGAATGCCGCCATCGCGGCCGTTCTGAACTGGTGGGCCGCAGACTAGCCTCCTCCCGAGGTGCGGTCGGCCTGGTGGCCGCGCACGTGAAAGAAACTGGGCGCGGGGGACTCGCCCTCGCGTGCCCGACGTCCACCACGGGTGCTAGCGGGTGTGGGACCCATGGCGTCTCCCTCGAAGGCTTGCGCCTGTGGACCCAATGGAGGTCCTCAAGATGACTGTCATGTCGCGCCTCCGCCGCGCTGAGGCCACCTCAGGCGTGTCGCTGCGCCCCTGCCTGCGTCTGCTTGCGCCAAACAAATCAGTTTTGAGAGAACCGCAGAGCTGGTGGTCCTCAAGTCACGGACCTCACTAGATCCGGAGTAGCGGAGGTCGTTCAACCTCGCTCGGCTGCTGCCTTCATCATCCGCCCCCTGCCAGACTGGGAGCGGTGTAATCGGCATTGTCACTAAAAGCCGATGGAAAGCGAAGTTATAACCCCGACTGCTATCGGCCATCCCCACTCAAGAATGGATTAAAACCCGAATATGCCGAAGATAAGGAAGGTGTCCTTCACTACATAAACTTCGGCCGATTGTTACGGTGTGTCGGAAACCCAACGTTAACCCTCCGCCGAAGTTAGAAAGCCATACACTCCGATCAAACTCTAACTTCTTTAGAGTCTATCATCAAGCCTCAACATAGTACTTTCGCTCACAAGTCAATTAGGACCTCGTCTTCACGAGCCTAATTTCCTATAGTCCAACCGGCCTAAGGTTTGCTAGGTCCACTAAGACTCGAACCCTAGGCTCTTCGATACCAACATTAAACTTGTCAACGCTGTCAATCTATCCACAATCACCCAAATAGCGTCATGCCCGGCCTGAGAGCGAGGCAATCCTATCACGAAATCCATGGTGATCTTCTCCCACTTCCACACTGGAATCGGTAGGCTCTACAACTTCCCCGCAGGAACTCGGTGCTCAGCCTTCACCTGTTGGCATGTTAGACATCTAGCAACAAACTCACCAACATCCTTTTTCATCCCGGGCCACCAATAGAGTAATTTCAAATCCTTGTACATCTTGGTGCCTCCCGGATGTATAGCATACGGCGCTCGGTGTGCTTCTTGAAGAATATCCTCTTTAATGCCCAAGTCCGCCGGTACACAAAGTCGTCCGCGGAAACGCATCAATCCATCGCCGTCTAAAGCGAAGTCACCGGTGCAACCATCAACCATCTTAGCTCGAATCTTTTGCAACTCCGAGTCGGAAGCTTGCTTTTCTTTAATTTTATCCAATAAGGTAGGTTGCACCACCAACGTCATCAGTCTCAAAGGTGTATCAGGAGCCACCACCTCCAACTCCAACCGCTTCATCTGTTCGATTAACAGCGGTTGAGTAACCACAAGCATCGCTAAGTTTTCCGTCGATTTCCGACTTAGCGCATCCGCCACCACGTTAGCCTTACCCGGGTGGTAAAGTATCATCAAATCATAGTCCTTGAGTAGCCCAACCATCTGCACTGCCTCAAGTTCAACTCCTTCTGAGTGAAAAGATACTTTAAGCTTTTGTGATCCGTATAAACTTCGCATCGCTCGCCATAAAGATAGTGGCGCCATAGCTTCAAAGCAAAGACTACGGCCGCCAACTCCAAGTCGTGGGTAGGATAATTCCTTTCATAATCCTTCAGTTGGCGAGATGCATACGCTATCACTTTCCCGTCCTGCATTAAGACACAGCCCAATCCATTAAAGGAAGCATCACTATAAATTACATACCCTGCTCCAGCAGTTGGCAAGGTTAGGATCGGGGCGGTCGTCAATCGCTGCTTCAATTCTTGGAAGCTTCTTTCACACGCATCATTCCAAATGAACTTGGTGCCCTTATGCATGAGCCTCGTGAGGGGAGTAGATAACTTTGCAAATCCCTCAACAAACCGTCGGTAGTAGCCGGCCAAACCAATGAAGCTCTGAATCTCCGTGACACTCGTCGNGGTTGTGCTCTCGTCGCTGTTGTTGCATGATTGTGTATGTAATCAAGTTGATTTCCTGGAAACTTGTTGTACACAATCTCGTTTGAGCCTTGGGCGGACAGGGGAGGTGCTGTCCGTTCGGCGGTCCGCTCGCCGCGCCCGAACCGTGCCAAATTGGTAGCGGTCTCGGGGCGGGGCGTGACATTTAGTGTCGGATTTTGAGTGGTTTTGGTCTTGTTGCTCCCAGCTGAGTTAGAGGGCAATTCCAGCAGCTAAAGAGGAGTTATTTTGCTATTATTCCTCTGTCTAAACCAGGGAAAAGCTGGCTTGAGGCTTAGCCAAGGTAATTAGTTGACTATTGACTCGATTTCGGAACCAAACGAGGATTAATTGTGTAACTTTATGCAGTTTGGACTTGTTTGTTCACAGCATGTTTCCGATTCATTTTGCATTAAATTGGTGACCTTGGGGGGTTGGTTTAGAAGGTGTCTCAACTAACGGTAAGCTGAAATTTCAGTTTAAAATCGGATTAAGTGAGATTCCGACTATATTATATAGTGTATAAGTGTTATGATGCCGTTTTGGTGATTGTGCGCAGCGAGGTTGCGACGGGCCTTTGGATTATCTCCAGCTGCTATTGGAGAGCCTTTAGAGGTTAAATTTGAGGTATTAACTGAACCCAAAATAGGGACTCAAGCTATTACCTTGTACTAAGTGCAAATTGTACCGAAGTTGGACATTTCGGCCGTAGTTGATGCACTTTTCGTGTTTCATTTTCAGCAGAGTTGGGGCTCCGTTGAGCAGGGTTTTGGGACTCCTTTTGGCTGGTTTGAGCTTGGTGATAGGTGGGTCGGACCTTCCCGAAATGGGTGAATTCCCTCTATGTCTCCTTTGACATCTGAGTTGAAGTCATTCCTTATTCATGTGAATATATGTATAGTTCATGCGACATGCATTGATGTGTAGATCATATCGGATGTGATAAACAGTAATGAATGATTCGTGACTTGTTTACTCTACATGGTTACATATTGTTAAAGTACTACGTGTTCATGATACTAGTAGCTTGCATATGCAGTGTTAGCTTGATGTTATCTAAGAGGATATAATGATGAAGTTGTAAATGGACTAATTAGCTCTATTCAACAACAAAGAGATTGATGTATTTAGGATTGGGCTATGCACTGTTATATAGCAAGAATGATTGCTATGCTCTGAAAGATCAGGTAAAGGCCTTTGATTGCATATGCATTTCTAATTGTAGAAGGAATGGCATAGAGATCATGTGAAGAGTAGTTTATCGCTTATGCTTTCACATGATAGACTTGTATTATGATATATGTTCAAGTAAGTAACTAGAATCTCATAAGATGGCATGACTTGAATGATTATTCAACTGAGAATAATCTAGTAAATAACTAGATTTGGATATGATAACATGCTTGTATGGTCAAGTAGAGATTTATATTGGATACAGGATATTGCCATGGTCTATGAATAGAACCTTAGTGAACCACTTTCCTTATGTGTAAGAGAGTAGTGAGAGATTGTGAGTGACTGACCAGGTATAGCCTGATAGAATCACTAGTGGTATGTAAATGCTTTAACTGGTCAAGTTATATTAACGACTGTGGAATCTATCAACAAGTTGTTGATAGTGACCTTATGATGGGTACTACAAGTGCCGACCTTGGGGCAGTTGAATTCCATGTCACGAGACATGATGCTGTTGAGATATTTGTACCTTGGATTATGGCTAGCATGCCATTATTGCTCTTTCGACATGCTTGCGGGGGTCCGCCCCCAACCCCCGCGTTCGCGGAGTGGCTTGAGTTGAGATTCCATGTCAGGGACATGATGTTGTTGTGAGACTGGTACTGTGGACTACGGCTTACATGCCATTGTGCGCCGTTCTGCACACCGCTTGCGGGTCGCTCCCCCCCAAGCCAGCACTCCCGAACAGCTTAGCGACAAATGCTCGCCAAATGTACGAGTGAGCGCCGAAATGGAATGCCGTGGGGGAGCTCACCCCTAGAGTGGGGATGTTGACTACCACGGGGGGCCATTAGCACGGCGCGGCTTGAACTTACTTTGTGTAAGTCTGTTGAAAATTGGGTTATGTCAAAGTATTTAACCTTAGCTGGACATAGTAGTACAGTTACTTTATGTCTTTAGTTAAGTGAACTTATTGATAACATACTAGAAGTTGACATCTAAAGTGAGCTTAGTATGAACTAACCTAGAAGTTGACATCATGATTGGTTACAACATCACAAATGAATGACATTATGTCTCTTTCTTGCTATGGAACAAGTAATTACATGATATCCTCTGTAATTTCAGTAAAGTGAATATCTTGCATACATCTCTGATATATAGTTTGTAAATTTGTACAAGTAATATAATTGATGGAATCTATCATGATAACTGATACCTGCAATCTATTGTTATTTATTTATGGTTGAGCAAATAGCATGAGTAGTTTACTTTCATATCTGTTGCATATAATTGCTTATTGTATTATCTGCATTTACTCGCTTATTCGCTGATGCCACAGTTGACCTAGTGGTGTACTTCGCCACTCTCGGCGGCTTACCCACTGGGAACTATTGTTTAATAGTTCTCACGCCCTCTTTGTTGTTGTTTTTACAGAGCCTTCCACCCCGGGAAAGGCTAGGGTTCTTGGCGAGGGGTCTGCGGCTAGCTAGAGCCTTTTGGACGTGTACTAGACGACCTCCACCAGTTTATGTAGTTTAGTACAGAGATGTATATTAAGTTCTTGTAAATTGTACTTTATTCTTATTTCCTGTTTTAAGGTTTGGATTGTATAAGTTTAAGCTTATAAGTCTTGCTCTGATTACCTAGTTGAATTATATGCTTTTACTATATGGTTTGTAGACGCCTTGTGTATACTTGAGTTGTGGTGTACACGGCGGGTCTGTGCACGCGACCGGATATGCTTCCGCTGGTACCCGGGCGTGACAGTTTGCTAAAATAACTACTCCACTAACGCGCCTTACACGAAAAGGGGTGAAGTATATTTGGAGCCCCGAATGCGAGCGGAGCTTCGAGGAGTTAAAAGAAAAATTGACCACGACCCTAGTGCTTGCTCTACCTACGCCGAGGGAGACCTTCGTGGTATATAGTGATGCTTCCTACGTTGGACTCGGGTGTGTCTTGATGCAAAACGGCCGAGTTATAGCTTACGCCTCGCGCCAACTAAAGACTTATGAGAAGAACTACCCGGTTCACGATCTCGAGCTAGCGGCGGTTATCTTCGCGCTAAAGTTATGGAGGCATTATCTGTATGGTGAACATTGTGAGATCTACACGGATCACAAAAGTTTGAAGTATTTGTTCACCCAAAAGGAGCTTAATATGCGACAACGGCGGTGGTTAGAATTGCTAAAGGACTATGATGTTACTATTCTATACCACCCCGGGAAGGCGAATGTCGTTGCCGATGCACTTAGTAGGAAATTGGGAGAGAATTTGTGTAAGGTACCGGACTTCTAAAACAATGAAGTTACGGTGTACATTCAAATGATTCCGGTGAGGTTGCGGTGGAATGTAATATACCGGATTTTAAATATAAAAATGGAAATAAATAAAAGTAGTATGAGATACTATTTTTATTGGATTTAGAGAAGTGAAATATAGGTTGGGAATGACCTGTGCTGAAATGGGAGCGAAAACAGAAGATTTAGAATTTTCTGTGAGAGACGGGGCAGACGAAAATATCTGTACCGTGCTGCTAAACCAAATGTGAATAGTGTTCTTGGATAACTTGGAGGCCAAGTTTCCTAGATAACTTGGAGGCCAAGTTTCCTATGAAACTTGGAGGCTAAGTTTCCTGTGACACTTGGAGACCAAGTTTCCTATGAAACTTGGAGGCCAAGTTTCCTATGTATATATATAGGGGACTTGAGCCTTTTCTTTCTTTCTCCCTCACACTTGCAACCAAAGAGAAATATCTCTCTCTCTCTAACAATTTCTCCACCAAAGAGAGAAATTGGAGGTGCATTTGGAGAAGAAAAAGGTTGCTTGGAGGTGAAGTCTTCATCCTCTTCATTACTTGGCTTGAGGAAAAGCTTGTGTTTGAGGTGCCTAAACGCGTGGGAATCGTCGGTTCGTCGATTCGTCGAGCGGGTGCGACGTTCTGGCAGAAACAAGCGCAGGCGGCCTTGTGTAGACCGAAGAGTAAAGCGGCGACTAGGGAACGTGCAATTGAGAACCTAGCCTCGTGATAGCGGTAAAAGGTGGGGGGTGTCATCCCGAAGCATCCGGGTTTCCTTTTATGTCTAAGTTATATATATGCTTGATCATATTGCATTATAGGATTAGCAGATAGTTGCAATTCTAATTCCTTGCATGCTTCTTAGTAGTGTAACTATGAGTTAGACACATGGACTAGGGTAGCATGAGGATTGGGTTTTGTGACATGGGAATCCTATAATGGTATAAAGAGCCGAACTTGGACATATGATAGCCTAGTAGAGTGGCATTGAACTAGTGTAGTAGAAACACTAAACTAGAACGAGTGGCATGTCAATTAACTAGAAAACTTACTACAATGATCGAACGAGTGGCATCGAGTCTAGTGTAGTAAACGTGACATGGTTCTAGGGATAGTAGAGATCCCGGCATCTTGGATACATTGTACATTGTGCAGCAGAGGCACGTTGACCCTTGTAGATAGGGCATCCTCTTGTGAGGATTGGATCATACTCACTAGTCTGTTTTTGCTTGTCGGTGGTCGCTCCACCGAGGCACGAGTCTCCGGAGTACTTCACTAGGGGCAGACGTAGTTGTCCCGCAGACGGTCTCGGTGTGCGAGTGCAGTTTCTCCTCACCTATGAGATTGAGAGTGAGTCGAGGGTTTAACCTTCGGGTTAACCAAGTGGATTGGGTAATAAACATGAAATGCATAGTAGATTTGCATTATTATCTTGAGTAGACATAGTGTATGTTGTAGTTTGCATTGCTATGTACTTTTCTATACTCATGACATGATACTAGCATGATGGTAGTTGTTGCATGCATTATTATCGTTGATGGCATGATAGAGTAGTCGCAGTTTACTTTTATCTATCTATCTATCTCTCTATCTGTGCCAGCTTAGACCTAGTGGGAAAACCGGCGGCGTCGGCGGCCGAACCCACTGGGAACTATATTTATATAGTTCTCACCCCGTGTGGTTTTGGGGTACAGGTACACATAGAGGCGAGCCGAGCGAGGACCGCGGCAAGGGCATAGCGCCCTAAGTGAGCCTAGTTAGTAGCTTTTCCTTATGCATTAGAGTACCCTCGTGTACTAGTTGATATTTTGGATAGATATCAGAGAGCTACTTGTATTTTGAAGAAAACATGTACTTACATTTTGGAAGATGAAAATATAATATATTTAAATAATGTAAATGTTGAATGATTGTGATAGTTAGACTATCTCTCTTTATACACTTGTATATCACTTGTGGTTCTTGCTCTTAGTTATTGTGCACTTGTGTGCATCGTATTTGATCATGTATGTTATTTAAGCAAATTCCTGGGCGCTTAACTGTACATGATCTGGTTGCTTAGCCTTGGGCGGACAGGAGAGGTGCTGTCCGTTCGGCGGTCCGTCCGGCGCGCCCGAATCGTGCCAAATTGGTATTGGATTCGGGGCGGGGCGTGACAATTTGGCTTCGGCAATTACACCCCAACCGTTGCTACAAAAGGAGATGCAGCGGCTTGGATTGGAAGTAGTAGCACCGGGAGTGCCGGCGACACTTGCGGCATTGGTTGTTCAACCGACCTTATCGGAGAGAATTAAAGAGTTGCAAGCTTCAGATGAATATCTCCAAAAGGTGCGCGGTGAAGTTGAGAGCGGTAGTGCCGATGACTTTGGCATTGGGACCGACGGCGCACTCCGGTTTAGGAACCGTTGGTGTGTGCCTAAGAACAAGGACGTCCGCAGGGCGATCATGCAAGAAGCGCACCAGTCCCCTTATAGTATACACCCGGGCGGCACTAAAATGTATCAAGATTTGAAGTTGCACTATTGGTGGCCGGGTATGAAGAAAGATATTGGGGAGTTTGTTGCGCAATGTCTTACTTGCCAGCAAGTAAAACCGGAGCGGCGTTTTCCGGCGGGAAAGTTACAAAGTTTACCTATAACCGTTTGGAAATGGGAAAATATCGCTATGGACTTCGTGACCGGATTGCCACGATCTCAAGGTGGGCATGATGCAATTTGGGTGATTGTAGACCGGTTGACGAAGTCGGTGCATTTCCTACCGATTCATATTACATGGTCGGGGGACAAATTGGCTCAAGTGTATATTGACGAGATTGTGAGACTTCATGGGGTGCCCGTGTCTATTGTGTCGGATCGGGACCCGAGGTTCACCTCTCACTTTTGGAGGAGCCTACAGGAGGCTTTGGGCACGCGGCTCGACTTTAGCACGGCATTTCATCCTCAAAGTGATGGTCAATCGAAGAGGACGATACAAATACTTGAGGATATGCTTCGAGCGTGTGTGCTGGATTATAAGGGCAATTGGCATGATCATCTTCCGATGGCGGAGTTCGCGTACAATAACAGTTATCAAGAAAGTATCGCGATGGCGCCATTCGAGGCCCTTTATGGAAAGAAATGTCGCTCCCCAATTCATTGGAGCGATGTAGGCGAGAGGGCCGCTCTTGGCCCCGATGTAGTGCGGGAGGCGGAGGAGAAGGTTCGTCTTGCTCGCCAAAGACTCGCTACGGCGCAATCACGGCAAAAGAGTTATGCCGACAAGCAGAGGAAAGATATAGAGTTCGCCGTTGGAGACCACGTGTTTCTGAAGATATCGCCAATGCGAGGAGTTAAACGGTTTGGAGTCCGGGGGAAATTAAGTCCCCGGTACCTCGGGCCGTTTGAGGTATTGGAGCGGGTCGGAGCGGTGGCGTACAAAGTAGCATTACCACCGAGGCTTGCGGGAGTGCACGATGTGTTTCACGTGTCAAATCTCCGCAAGTATGTACACGACCCCGATCATGTTCTCTCGTTTGAGCCGTCGGAAATTCAAGAAGATATGACTTATGAGGAGTTCCCGGCGTACATCATCGATCGAGAAGTGAGAAAACTACGGAGTCGCGAGATTCCGTATGTTAAAGTTCATTGGAGCAACCACAATGACCGAGAAGCTACGTGGGAGCTCGAAAGCGTGATGCGGGAACATTATCCCCACCTCTTCGCGAATCTGGATTAAGGTATAGAATCTAGATTTTAATTAAGTAGTTTCGCGGACGAAACTAATTTTAAGGGGTGGAGAATGTAACGTATCGAAACCCGAAAACGATAATCGAACTTTAATCAAATTGGTTAAAGTGTCGAGAGAAATGTATTGGTGAGCTCCAACCTTGCATTCCAACACGTTTGGGAGGGCAAGAATGAGTTAGAGAGGTACTAGAATGAGTGTGGCATCGAACGGCGCGAAGAAGAGTCGAAACGATGCAAAACTGCAGTATGGAGCATTGTGTACCGGTACGCCATGATGGCTGTACCGGTACAGCAAGCGACCCGAGCCGAGCCTGCTCTCGGGTTGCTCCTGCGCAGGTCGTGTACCGGTGATACCAACCCGTGTACCGGTACGCGAAGCCTCTGGCAGCATGGGCGAAGTCTGCTACAGAATTAAGTTGAGGGGCCTATTTGCAAATGTCACAACATGATATTTGGCCCATTCCTCTCCCATTTTCACAGCAAAACCCCTCTCCCCTCCTCTCCCTCACATTTCTTCTCTTTCTCTCTCTAAAAGCTTGGGTTAGGGCTTGGAGAAGAAGGAGAAAAGCTTGGAGAAGGTGGATTTGGAGGCTTGGGTGGATCTTGTGGCTCTCCAACAAGGTGGATTTGGGTGAGCTCGTGGCAAAGGTGAGCTCTTTTGTTCATAGAACTCTAGGGTTTGGTTTTAGACCATGGATTTTGGGATTTTGATCCTCTAATTACCCTAGAAACCCTCTAAAGGCATTGGAACACATGGAAACTTGAGTTCTTCATGGTGTTCCCATGGTGGATCACTAGGGCTCAAAGTGGATGCCCTAGGGATGAGTAGAAAGGCTTTGTGATGGTATTAGAGAGCTTCTTGATTGATTCTAAGTCATTTTTAGCTTAGTAATGAGATCAATCCACGAGCAAACCATATAGGGTTTGGTTAGGGCACCAAATTTGGGGCTTTTGCCCTAGGATTTTTCGGGGGCGAATTGACCCCGTAGAAACCTAATTGGGGGTGTCTTAAACGCGTTGGACAAGCCCGTTCATTGAAACGAAAATGTTTGAGTATAGTTCGCGTGTAAAGGGGCTAATTTAGCACTATTTGGGTTTTAGGACGCGAAGTTCGGCGTTCGTAACCTTCGGGAGGCATCGTATTCTTCATCCACTACTTCATTGAGGTGGGTGGTGCATTCCAAGGACATCGAAAATCTCTCTATGTCTAAGTGTCAAATTTTGAGCATATGTGCATTTTTGAGCATCTTGCATAATAGGGTTAATTATGAGTTTTTCTATAGCCTAATGTGTATTCAAATGCATGTTAAATGTTTGTAATAGTGTGAGAATAATGGTCCTTATCTATGCATGATTGTGACAAGAACCTAGAAGGGTTAGAAAACGAAAAGTGACACTTTGACATAGATCTAGCAAGTGACATCGATGAGTCTAGAATCCTTAGTAAACAAGTGTGGTATTTGGCATGAGGACAAGAATCTAGCACTTAGAGAACGAGTGTGTCCAGAGTTCAAGAACTTGATAGTGTATATGACATTAGAGATAGTAAAGAATGCAAGAACAAGAACGATTGAGATATTTGACATTGTGTTAAGGGTCATTTGAGCATAGTCTTCCTTAAAGTTAAGGAATGGATTGAACTTGGAATCCTCAATTGTAGGATTGATCGTATTCACTTTAGTCCTTGCTCGAGGTTGTGGTAGCTCCCCCTCGGGCGATGTGCTCCGGAGTCGACATCACTGGGTGTAGCAAGTATCTCCCCAGAGGGCGGTCCCATCGGGTGTAGCGAGTATCTCCCCGATCATTGCGATTTTGAGTTGGTGGGTTTGAGAGGGCAAAACCTACGGGCTAGCCATGAGATTGGGTAATGAAAAGTTAATCTTGCATTCATCATGAGCATTGTATTGAGCATCGCATATTATATTGTTCAGGCATATTAGCCGCATTTGTTAGTTGGTTACTTACTTTCCTTTATTCTATTATGCCTGATTAGACCTAGTGGGATAGTCGGCGTGGTTGGTTGCCGAACCCACTGGGAACTTTGTTGTAGTTCTCACCCCACTATTTCCACAGAGCCGGGACCGAGCGAGCCGGCAGAGGATCGCGGTAAGGGCATCGCGCCCTAGGTAGAGACCGCCCGAGATGGTTATCATTTTGTAGTCGCATACCCTTTACTATCATCTTTTGTATTTGATGATTTTAGTACCATGAACATGCTTTAATGAATGATGTAAAGGATAATTATTTTAAATGTCAAAGGTTATATTTTGGGGAGAAATGAGATGTTTAAAAGAAATGATGCAAAATTGTACTAAAGTTGGATGCATGTATGTGATTTAAATTTAATCAAATACTTGTATGATGTTAGTAGGTTCTTTCACTATTGGCCATTGCTTGCCCTCGTGCAAGCCATTGTGTATGCTTCCGCTTATGCAATTTCTATACTCTATATGTACCTGTTGTTGAGCCTTGGGCGGACAGGGGAGGCTCTGTCCGTTCGGCGTCTGTTCGACGCTCTCGAACCGGCCAAAAGGATCGGGCTCGGGGCGTGACAGATAAGATGGTATCAGAGCGTAAAAGAGCCAAAAGTGAAAGCATAGGATGGACCTAGAGACCCTTAGGGATGGAAGACCTTAAGGATCTAGGAAACGTGAGTGACGTTGAACAAGTTATAGTGAAGGCATGGATTGGGTTGATGTGATTATGTCTCTAATGTGGTTAGGGACTAAACTTAAGTTGTTATTTGTTTTCTTTTCCTTGTGTTGTGATCGGCGGCCGACGACATGATGCTTGGAAGGAAAATGAATGCACTTGTATGTTTTCGCCGGATTGGGTATAACCGAGTATATTGTCTAAGTGACTAACATAAGTTGCTTCGTTTCAGGAAGCAATGCCACCTCGTGGACGACCTAAGCTACCTCGTGGTCGACCGCGGACGAGGTCTATGGCCGAGGAGCCAAGTGCGGCTCCCGTGCAACCCGGAGCAGGTGGCGACGGGGAGCTTCGGGAGCAGATGGCCGCGCTTATTGGTGTAGTGCGGCAGCAGGCGGAGTCCGTTCAGCGCCAAGGGGAGCAGATCCAAAGGCTCCAGGAGGCGTTGGAGCGGCAGCAGACAACGGCGGCTCAGGCAGGGGTCGAACCCCCTGCGCCCCCCGTTGTGGTGCCGACGGTGGCTGAGGGAGTAGCGGCGGCGGCGACACCGGTCGTGGCCGTACCAGTGACGGCGATACCGGCTGGATCGGGAACCTCAAATCCCGATAGTGCGGCGGTGGAGGCGGAGCGGGAGCGCGCGTTGGAGGCTCTCGTTTTATTCAAGAAGTTCAACCCACCTATCTTCGACGGGGAGAAGATGGATCCGGCGGTAGTCGAGGAGTGGGTCGACTCGATGGTGACGCTCTTCGAGGACATCTATTCCTTGGAGAAGGACAAAGTACCTCTTGCCACACACTGCCTCGAGAAGGCGGCGAAGGTGTGGTGGAAGCGGGTGAAGCGGGATCGATCTTCCGACCTCCCGCCTATGCTTTGGGAGGAGTTTAAGAGGGCGCTGTTTGCCAACTACTTTCCGGACACGGAGAAGCGGAAGTTGCAAGAAAAATTCCGCAAGCTGAAGCAGGGCGACCGATCGGTGGGGGAGTACGAGCGGGAGTTCTCCCACATTATCGACTGCGTCCCGGATGTACTTCGTGATGATCGGGACCGGGCCGATTGGTTCGTGCATGGGCTTCGGCCGGGGATTCATCGGGCCGTGCAAATCCTCAAGCTCCCGACCTTCGCCGAGGCCTTTGATCGAGCATTGTGGGCGGAGCAGGGCTATGCCCATGAGCGTGAGGAACGCGAAGCCTCAGCTGAGGCAAGGGATAAGAGCAAGAAGCGGGCGGCGGGTGGCACCGGGGGCCGGCCGAGTGCAAAGAAACCCCCTCGGTATCCCCGACAGCAGTCGAAGGGTTGGAGACCCTCCCGTTGCGTTATTTGCTGCGGTAACCATCAACCGCCGACATGCTCGCAGCGCGAAGGAAAGTGCTTCAAGTGCGGCCAGGCGGGGCACATGATTCGGGAGTGCCCGAGCTGGGGTTCATCTCCACCGACCTCGGCGTCAGTTCTATATACCCCGAGACAGCAGGCGGGGTTACCACCGGCTATGTCGGCTGGACGTTCGTCCTCATCGCGTCAGCCGGAGGCATCAAGGGCACCGAGTGGGCGGGTTTTTGCCACTCAGGTGGGGGAGCATCCGATCACGGTTCCCGACGATGTCGTGGCAGGTATTATTCTTATCAGAGGCACTAGAGCTAGAGCCATATTTGACACGGGTGCATCGCAATCATTCATAACAGCATCATTTGCATTAGCTCACGGCCTAGAGGTCACGCATTATGAGGAGTATTGGACGGTGACAGCACCTGGACTTACATTTCATGTGCATGACGAGTGTTTGGACTGTCCAGTACAGATAGGCGATTGGGTCATGCCGATCGACCTATTGGTGTTGAAGCAACTGTGGGGTTTTGATGTAATCTTGGGCACCAACTGGCTTTCCAAGTATTACGCGGTCATCGATTGCGAGAGGAAGGTGATCACTTTTCGTGAGCCTAATCAAGAGGAGATGGTTTATAAGGCGTGTAATGGTGCGCGCTTCGCGGCAACCATATCGACGACGAGGGCGAAGAAAATGATCAAGGGTGGTTGCAAGGCTTATTTGGCGACCATCGTAGATCCTCAGAAGGAGCACCCGGATTTTGGGAGTATTCGGGTTGCGTGCGAGTATCCGGATGTATTTCCGGCGGAGTTACCGGGATTGCCACCGGACCGGGAAGTCGAGTTTGTCATTGACTTGATTCCCGGGGCGGCGCCGATTTCGAAGGCTCTGTATAGAATGGCACCGGTGGAGCTAAAAGAGTTAAAGGCCCAGTTGCAAGACTTGCTCGATAAGGGCTTCGTGCGGCCGAGCGTGTCTCCGTGGGGAGCCCCGGTGCTATTTGTGAAATAGAAGGACGGTACACTTCGACTTTGCGTTGATTATCGCGAGTTGAACAAGGTGACGATCAAGAACAAGTACTGTTGCCGAGGATTGACGATCTATTCGATCAGTTGCAAGGGTCGAGGGTATATTCTAAAATTGACCTCCAATCGGGGTATCATCAATTGAAGATACGGCCGAAGGACGTGCACAAAACGGCGTACCGTACGCGGTATGGCCACTATGAGTTCACGGTCATGCCATTCGGGCTTACCAATGCTCCGGCGGCTTTCATGGACCTAATGAATCGAGTCTTCCGTCCGCTATTGGACCGGTGCGTCGTAGTGTTCATTGACGACGTATTGGTATATTCTCGGACCGAGGAAGAACACGAGGAGCATTTGAGGCTCGTGCTCGAGATACTCCGAAAGGAAAAGCTGTATGCAAAACTGAAGAAATGTGAGTTTTGGCTTTCAGAGGTTGCTTTCTTGGGTCACGTTATTTCCGGGGATGGTATTTCGGTAGATCCAAAGAAAGTTGAGGCTATTAAAGATTGGCCTCGCCCGACAAGTGTATCGGAGATTCGTAGCTTTCTTGGACTTGCGGTGTAACATATGGAAACTTGGAGTTGCGATGTCAACTTTGACCTAGAGGGTCAAAGTGAGGATTGAGCTAATTGGACATCATCCCCGAGTGATTTGTGATGCGTGTGAATGAATTCTGGAGATAAATAAGTGTTTCGGCGCAAATTGGGCGCGAAACGAAATATAAAGAGAATTTCGGATTTCCGACGCTAACTTTGATTAAAAGAATTAAAGTAAGGCGTAAGGATAAATTGTGGTATCTCCGAATCAATCGTGAAGGTTTAGAAAAGCCAAGGGTGTGCTTTCAAAGGGTTTTGAAGTGTTCAGTGCGAAGTGGTAGTGCAAAAAGGAGAAATTTCTGCCGTATAATGAAATTGGAGCTGATTCTATTTCTAATTCGGCTCCAATAATGTCAAAATGCAAAGGAATTGCTTCCAAATTGGATTGGTAGCTTGTGAAGGTCCCTTGGTATCTTTTGGACATGTTTGGGTGAAATCGGAGTGCAAACGGAAACTTTAGAATTTTCTATAAAGAACGGGACTGAGAAAATTAGCAGTAAATGCACAGTGTCAGAAAATTATGAAAATTGGCAGAGATGTCAGGAACATTGGTATGAGACTAGATTTGAAGTTTCAGATTTTTCTGACACCTGTAGAGAGAGAAATAGCATCTGGAAGTTATCTGATAAAGATTACAGTTCGGAACAGTTCGCAGTGACCAAACGGGGTCGGAACTGAAATGTTAAAATTTCAGTGGACTTGTTAAGGAGAAACGAACATTCCTGCCAAATTTGAGCTCAATCGGACTTTCGGAAGAGCCTACGAAAGGTATCTAATCCGTGCGACTAAACGAAATTAAGTCGAGGGGCAAAATGGTAATTTTCATATGGCTTAGTGGATTTCCACTAACCCCCTGCCAGGGAGCCCTCCATCCTTATCCCCCTCTTCACTCCTATACGTAGAGAGAGAGAAAGAGAAAAGAAAAGAAGAGAAAAGAGAAGAGAAGAAGAAGAGAAAAGAGAAGAAGAAAAGAGGTAATTTCATTGTTTTTCTCTTCTCCTTTCCTTCTCCCTTTCCATTTTTCCCTCTGCTATTAGTAGTAGGAACAGCAGCAGCAGCCCTTGCTGCTGCTGTGAGCAGGAACAGCAGCAGCAGCAGCAGCAAGCAGCATAAGCAGCAGCAGCTGCAGCCTAGCAGCAGCAGCAGCAAGCTGCTGCAGCAGCAGCAGCAGCAGTTTCGCCAGCAGCAGCCTTAGCAGCAGTGGCACCAGCAGCAGCCTTAGCAGCAGCAAGCTGCAGCAGCAGCTTGCTCAGCAGCAGCAGCAGCATGCGCCAGCAGCAGCAGCAGCTGCTGGATCAGCAGCAGCAGCAGCTGCTGGATCAGCAGCAGCAAGCAGCAAGTAGCAGCAGCTGCAGCCTAGCAGCAGCAGCAGCAGTGGCAGCAGCAGCTCAGCATCAGCTGAGCAGCAGCAGCAGCAGTGCAGGCAGCAGCAGCAGTGCAATTAGCAGCAGCAGCTGCAGCAAGGAAAGAAAGAAAGAAAGAAAGAAAGAAAGAAAGAAAAGAAAGGAAAGAAAAGAAAAGAAAAGAAAGGAAAGAAAAGAAAAGAAAGCAAGAAAGAAAGATAAGAAAGAAAGAAAAGAAAGAAAGAGGGAAAGAAAAAGAAATGAAGGAGAGATGGAAAATAAAGTTAAGATTTCGATAAAAAACGGGTTAGATGAAAAACTGACCCCGGCAATGCACTTTTACAAAATAAGAGTCCTAATGCGAAATTGACCGCGTATAAACCAAATTGAGGGTAAAGCAAACGCGTTGGCGAAGTCGGTTCGGCAATCCGACGAACCTACGCAAAGATATCGCCAAAAGAAGATTTTCGGCTATAGTTGCCGTTTTATATAGCATTGAAATGCTAACTTGTAAAATATGAGCGGTGACTCTAGTTTAATCTCTTCTAGTCTTATGTAAATGATAATTGAACATGCTCGAAAGTCTAAAGTGACTTTTCTACAGGTCGACGACGCGCTAATTACGGTAAAGACCGCTCTAGTCCTATTTGCACGGAGTCGCGAGAGATAGTCGTCGACGCTTTCCTGAAGCCTATCGTGGTGGGTGGACATCACCACAGTTAGTTGATCTTAGGTGCAGAGCNTGCCTTCTTGAGCATATTACTTGTATTCATGCATCATAGGGTAGTGATATTTGAATATATGAATGCTTATCAATAATGAGAACTTGTGAACTTTAGAATGTGGACATAGGACCCTATGAATGTATGGACTATAACAATAGTGAACTTGGTGACATTCTAACTAGAGATTTGGTTAGCATCGAGAAATGAAATTGCAACTAGTATAGAGAACTAGTTAGAGTTAAATTGTGACATTGTTGTCAGTTGAATCCTCTAAAGGAGGATCAGATCATACTCACATAGTCTGTTTTGAGCTTGGTGGTGGTCGCTCCACCGAAGCAGTGCACTCCGGAGTGGTCACTTTTTGGGCTAACGTACTTGCCCCAGGACTAACGTACTTGTCCGACAGACGGTCCCATCGGGAGGCAGCTTAGGGCCCGTGAGGGATTTCGTTGGTGAGTTATTGTTAACCAAAGGGTTAACCAGTGAATTGGGTAAATTTATGGGCTAACGTACTTGCCCCGGGACTAACGTACTTGTCTAGCTGTTAACCAGAGGGTTAACCAAAAGATTGGGTAAAGTTAATGAAAAGCATGCATGCATATTTACAGTCGTGTTGTCTCCTGTTCGTTTTGAAATGTGTTCATGTAGCTGAAAAACTTATGTTTTCATTTGCTAGATGACAAATATATTACAATTAGTTTAACTTGTCTTTGCTTTTGCTTTCTTCTCTCAGACATTGTCAATAGCATGAGGACCCAAAAGTTTGCTGCTTTTTGTTTGATAACCTTACCACAGTCCTGGGGGTTTTATAATTATGATGATGATGTCAAGCAAAGATTTGTGGCCTACAAGGTAAGTTAGATTACATGAATATATATGTCAAGGCTGCATTGTTTTTGCTCATATTGATGCCATAATTTGTCTAGGATATAGTTGTATCTTTTTCAGCAACTCAGTCCTCCCTCAACATTTATCTTGGGCAACTTCAATTTTTATATATTGTTGGGTTATATTTGACAAAACTCGGTTACAGAAGTATGATTAGATTGCATCTATTAACTTCATTGCTACTTAAGAAGTATATCAACCACTATGAGCTGAGTTAATGCTCTTCTCCGTATTTTAAACGCATTTTGTTCCTAATTCTTTGAAGTATGTTCCCTCAAATGTTCGTTTATCAACTAATTTTCATTTCCGCCAAATTTCGGCAGCTTTGAAAACTGCGAGCAGCTCACATGTACTTTATATCTAACTATGAAAATGGAATATTTATTTCACCAGCTCTGTGGAAGCTATAAAGCAATGAGATTTCTTTCGATTTTGAATCAATAAGGGCAACATGTATGATAAGTTTTCTTCTGATTACTATTTACCTAAGTTTTTCTGGTACTCATTGTCGTAAATTCTTTTAATCTAACAGTTTAACCTTGTTTTACTGGTCATGTATGCTGTTATTGTAAATTTAAATTTTGATAAGAGTTTAAGTTAGATTTTGTTTGCATAGTAATTTGTGGTGATTATAAAAATATAATTTATGCGTGATTAAAAAAAAAGCATTTATCTGGTGATTTCTATTTGCTTGTAGGAATCTAATGCGCTACATGATCAGCTACGAGATGTGGTTGCAAAGCGAAAACCCTGGTTGGAGGAGCACCTCCAAGACGTGAGTCTTTAATCATCTTTATCAATGATGGTTTTCTCCTTTCATGCGATCTATAGACTGTAGATGTCTCATATATCAACCATGTGTACTTCGTACCCATGAAATATTGAATTTGATCTGGGAAAGCCCACATCCTGATAATCGTTTTAAAATTTGCAGGCTCTTATATCTTTTAGATCCTGTTCGTGCTAGGGATGACCTGTTATCGTGGGAAAACATTCCCTACTATACAACGGCAAAGAAAGCACTGGAGGGAGAAGTCATGAAGGCTTGACATGGTATCTCCTCGACTTCTCCAATTGAGTGTATAGTATTAAAATCGGCTATTAGTTGCTCATAACTTAATTTGTTTTAAAGAGAAGAAATTCATATTTGTCAGCATGTTTGGTACTGTGTTCACTTTTTATAATGAGAAAGAATCTGAAATCAAAGGCCAGCATCACTTCTGTATCTAGCCGACTTTTTGTGAAAAATTATAAATTACGATCACATTTATGGAACTCTTTACACGCGATGTCCATATTATTTTAAATCGTCGAGGACTGTGTCATTTTTGTTTTACCATTGTGGAGCAAAAGCTTAGCTAAGTTGAGGCCTTCTGGTTTTTTCTCAGGAAGCAATATGAAATACTATCACAGATTAATGTTCTAAATCCAAATTAGAGAATATTTCTCAGGAGATTGGCACCTTCCACTAAATGCATCTTCATGACTGAGGAAGACCTGAAAGATCCACAAGAAATTGCTTGAGAGATGACAACTCTTCTTATGCCCAAAGAGAATTTCGACAATGATATTGGACCTCTCAGTGGGAAGCAAATGGGCGGAGCCCAGACAAGGTATGGTGTTTGTCTTTTATTGCCTTTACCTCATTACTTCATCCCCAATATACTTTTGGTACTTTTCGCGGGAATCATAATGATTAGAAGATGACTAGCATGGCAGTGGACAAGAAGTTATAAGAACTAATCTAGATGTGTTGCCTATTAAGTAAGAAACATTGCAGTGTTGGCTTGATTTAGAGAAAGAATCTATTTTTAACAGCGGCAAATGCAGCTCTGGACGAGGCAATCAAAGGAGGTGATTACTAGTAATATAGGACTGAACGACGGAGAAAAGTGCATGACTTGTGCTGACTTGGATTCTTCTCATTATATAACGAGGAACAAGGACATTCCCCAGAAATTAATAGACTGGCTATCTATCTACATTCTTTCTGGCCGAACTGCGTACGAGGGTTAAATGTCTGATATTTATTTTCACGGCTATTTTTCATACCCAACAAACGTACTAAGCATACTAATTGCGTAGACAAAGGTTCGTTGATAGCATATTGAACATGGACAGTATACATACATCATTATCATACAATAGTTTCTAATTATACTCTAATAATACTCTTTTGTTTGCTGCTTACGCAGTTGGAATGATCTACTTGAAGGAAAAGGTCAACCTATATCCAGAACATATTAAAGGAGAATCTTCCTACACCTATTACTCATAAAGTCAAGATGTACCAAGAAAACAAGTTGTGGCAACCTCTACTCTTTTTCTGTACTGTGTGTCTTCCTACGAATTTAGTTTTATACC